>NC_090266.1:390278183-390581214 GCF_040414725.1 Anabrus simplex | reverse complement strand
AGTCGTAATAGTAGCAGGGGTGGCGCGACCTTCATGTTATTCGTAGCTGGTGTGCCACCGGCCGCGAGCACCTGCTCTACCAAATAGCTTAATATGATTTTAGCTATTTGGCTCTACTCCACACCGTCATACTCTCAGTCATTGTCTCGTTATTTTCAGTGCAGTTGTTCGCAAACAATGGCAACCGAACGTAAGCGTGTCGTTTTGACGATTCAACAGAAGTTGGATATTGTACAAAATATGGAACGAGGTTCTTCCGTCAAACAGGTATGTGTCCCAATATATAAGGTTGGTGATTCCACCCTGCGGGATATTTTACGCAACAAAGACAAACTTCTATCCCTTGCTTGTTTGTCCGATGCAAACAGTGGTATAGCGAACCGAAATCTGCATTTTAGCAGCTTGACCAACGCATGTTCGTATTGTTTTCACAGCAATGAACTCAAGAGATTCCTGTATCGGGACCGATCTGGGTGACTAAAGCAAACTTTTTCTTCGAAGCTCTTGGGACGGAGGGTGATTTTGATGCGTCATCCGAATGGTTCACACGCTTTAAACAGCGATATATCATCCATGATGTCAGTGTAAAAGGCGAGTTGTTAAGTGGAAGTACGGAAGCTACTCAACAGTTCAAATCGGATTATGAAAAAAATTGTTCTCGATAAGGGTTTGGTCCCAGAACAAATTTAAAAAGGCGGATGAGTCTGGCCTGTATTGGAAATGCCTTCCAACCCGTACTCCTGCTTTCAAACGGGAGTGATGTGCACCAGGCTATAAAGCATCTAAAGAACGGATGACGATTATGACCTGCGCAAACTGTACTTTCAGTACGTCTGTTCTACTTTTAAATTTTTGCAGGGTTAACCGCGATTTACTTATCCGGAAAGCCTTACTCCTACATTATCCCGGTTAATCGAGAGTTGAGTGTAATATCAAAACCCTTAAAATTGCATCAAGACAGGGTTTAAGATATAGAAATTGCAAATATTAGAGTATTTGTATATTAATATGTTACATAGTCGAAGCAAATGCGACATAAGCTCTGAAGAGAGCGGCATGTGACACTGTCCACAAACAGGTCTTCATTGAGCCGGACGGTAAAGTTTTGCCTTGACGTACGAATAATGTTCTGGTACAATCAATCACTCACTTATTCACTCACTATCGATTCGTTCCCTCGCCCAGCAGAAGCAGAAGACCTAAACATTTAATTTGAAGTAACACATGTACCAAAGAAACTGTACGTTTCCGGATATGGCTTCCAAATCTGAACATCATCTCCTTGATCCTCTCTACAAGCCCTAGGAATTCGTAATGGGAATTTCCGAACACACTATAAAAATGATTACGACTGGTAGCTGTACGTGGTTAACATAAAGTATTTAGAAACATTAGAAAAAAGTGGCATTCGGTTATAAATTACTGGTATTTGATCGTGAAGTACTAATTAACAAAACATTGACTAATTCAAGAATTATTGTGACTTGACATTAGTCTTCAGGGAAACCTCAACCAAGTAGTGAGATTGTGTTCCTTCGTACACTGCAAACCAAATCACAACATTGAAGGTAATGTAAATAAATGTTTAGCGCTGTAAAAGACCATCGTCTATGCGTTTGTTGCACTGCTCGTTTGCGATAGTCTACGCAAGTACTGTTAGTAGTTAATTGACTTGTCTTGAATGATTTTCGGGAATTATTTGTTGCGGGGAAAATAATAGAATGCATTTTAATATTGCAATGGCAGCAGGAATTCTTTGCAGAATTTTACACACTCTTGTCTTGCACTCATGAACTTAGTCGCCTACATGAAAACAGTCTGATGCATAATACCTAAGAACTATAAGCAACTGTTGCACTGTAGACACTTATAAGTTTCAATATGTGGGAAACTCTAACTTATTTTCAATTTATTCTAGTACCTTGTTTATTATGGCTTTGGTAATTAGGTGTTTTTGGAGAAAAATTTTTCTGACAACTCTAAAAGTAATTTTATCTTAGTACGGGTCGTTCTTTGCCTTCCTTACTTTATAGTCTTCACGCAGCAGTAAAACTTCAAACACGCCTTCTACATGCTATCATTTTGAAATTTTAACTGCTGTTAAGAGGTTTAACACAGGGCTGCTGGCATGGTAATTTAACACAAGTATTAACAATTTTTTAGAATTAACAATTCTCGCTGACACGGCCATTACGTTAAATTTTGTGTTAAGTCTCCCTAACAGTTGAGCTAATACATATCATTCGTTAAAGAAACAGGGCGATGAAGTTTTTTCAGTGATAGTGAATAGTGAAAATCAGCGTTTCCTCTAAAGTGAATTCTAGCCATGGACTGAAACACTGAGCATTTCGTATTAGTTAATTACTTTTCCTTTATTGCTTTTTTCCATGTTTCTGGGTTTCATATAGCGACACTTAATGCTCAAGCACTGAATACGGTTTAAGATAGGCGCTAAGGAGAATAAGGTGGTGGATATAAGAAACATTATCATGACATACGCTTCGTGTTGAGAGCCGAGTTCCGATGCCCAATAGTGGTTATGGTTTCTTTCATGTTTTCTCTCTTCACTGCAGCTCCAAGATGACTCAATTAACAGTATACCTGCGGGGTTGATGTTTTGGTCGTTGATGTCTTGAGTCTGGTTGCATGTTTTCCATATACGAGAGTAGAAGGCAGGAGCGTTTTGAGTCTTAGCTTGTACACCTCCAAAGAGGTATTTTTCCAGAAGGTATAACCTTACTGTTGACAGGACATAAATCGGTATATTGAATGATAGGCTAATGGTGAAAAATGAAGCTTCCAGAAAGTTAGGAACGGTCATCCTTAATAATGTAAAATATATACAAGTGATATATTAAGAACTAGCAAGATACACATTCTTCGCTTACGGCTTGAAAATGAAAGTTATCATTCAAAATTTTACATTTTAGAGAGTTCACTGTCACCTGAGCCTGTAAAATACGTCCTCAGTTCATACGACAAAAGGTTTTGGAGAATTATTAATTTATAACCTACCACCGACTTGAATACCGTACGGAACAACTAGAATGCTTCGAACCATATCTTATTTAAAATCTAGGACGTAAAAGTGACCAACCTGTGAGATTTTGATTTTGTACCTCTAACAGTAATGGAGGAATGAAAAATGTTTTCAAGGGGTGAATGTTTTGAAATAGATATTAACATCTAGGGTACAGAAGACCACCCGCAATAAAAATGTCATGTACGTGCCTGAAACGGTCTCGGAAGAATGGTTAGGCCTATTGTGTTTTTGAGAGTCAACTGCCATCTAAACCCCTTAGAAGAGAAATATTTTGAAGTATACGGTGTTTTACACCAAGGACATAAAGTAAGACCCTTCTCGGAAAATTACAACTTTGTACGCAAAACGGTTTTCGAGGGATGTATAATTTAGTTTACGGAGCTTACCTCATTTGACACTTTAGGGGTGGAACGGTTAAAAATATTTCCTTTTTTACACTTATTATTCAAATATATACCGCTATTTGGAATTTTGTCTTCGTACGTTAAACCGTTTCGGAGGAAGGAAGGAAGGAATATATTTGTTTTCAGATTCTAACCCCCATTTAACTCTGTTTCCTAGACTGCTTATTCTGTGTCTATTGAAGTAGGGGAATTGTTATGGTAATGTCTGATATCGTATTATGACACATCATACGTGCACAATAGGTCTGTACATCTTGATGGCACCGGAGAGTCACCAAATTCAAATCAATTTCTATTGTACCAAGAGACCAAGGTCCAAGTCCCTAGCAAGTTTTTTGTATTTTAAAGGTGTTCTTTTGATCGTTTTACTTGTTTTGTTTGTGTATTTAGCATTTGTGTGGACATACATAAGATAGAGGAAGGTGACACAGGAATGAAGTACAACACCATCTCATATTTTTCAGTGGTCTACAGTGGGTGGGGGAAGAGGTGGCATTAACGTGGGGACTGACGAATAAAATGACCACATAAAATCAAAACTGTGATATATTTAGTATTTCTCCGTTCATTCTATTTCTCTCTTTTGTTTCTTTCTTCTAACAATAGTGGGTGATCTCTGAATAACAATTGGTAATAAGTTACAACAAGTCTAGTGTTCTTAAAGCCCCATTAATAACAAGGGATAACTTGAGTTTCCATTGCCCAAGGCCTAAACGCTTTCGGGTACCAACACAAATACCTTCCAACACTCGCTGCCCTTTTATTTACAAGGAAAGGCAACGGCAGTGCAACAAATGACTCCCTAAGTAGACAGGAGCTAACCTTATACTACAGGTAAATTTCGAAGAACAAGTAAATTTAGAAAGGGCTGGAATGAAATGTAGAAAATTGGCCCCGGCACAAAATACAGAAGGGATAATGAAACTTACCAAGCAAACCCATGACATTGTATTACAATAAAATCTAATGGGACGTAAGGCCTGGTGAAATAGAGGATAACACATACTACCTTGTAACTAGGAAAATAGAAACGTCTTGCCGAAATACGAATGTAGAAGTCCTAGCCACAACAGACGAAGCAGAAAAATAAAATCGAGGATCCACACTCCTAATGCAATTTAAAATATTTCACCCATTAGGGCGGTTAATTTCGTTGCTAGAGGGAAGTGGTGAAACCTACGTAACACAAAAATACTTAAGTTAAAAGAACCCCTACCGTAAAAATGGGCCAAGAAAAGGCATGAGGCTAAACTTTATGTTCTATTATGCTGAAGAGTAAGTATCTCCGTCGGCCGCTTGATGTTTCTGGAGTCACGTGTTTACGACGTAGTAACGTAACCTACTAGTTTCCCAGCGCGCCAGCGGCACAGATAGGTCTTATGGTAACGATGGGTTAAAGGAAGCGGTCGTGGAATTGAATAAGGTATAGTTCCGGCATTTACCTGCTGTGAAAATGGGAAACCATGGAAAAGCATTTTAAGAGCTGCCGACAGTGGGGTTCGAACCCACTCACTATCGAATGCAAACTCACAGCCGCGTGATCCTAACCGCACGTCCAACTCGCTCGATAGAGAAAATAAGAAACGGCCACCTTAAATAGTGACATTACAGGACGAGCCAGATTCTAACCATTATACTGTTTCCTTAAAAGCGAAGTTCCAACACAGCTTCCTAGGTGGCAATCTTAAACAAGAAAGCGATGCGTATAGGTAGGCTACAGAACTGCGTACTTGAATAGAGTCCAGCGTTTCGCCACTAGATGTCAATAATGGCAGATAACGGGAGAGTCCTTTTTCATGTTACAATCAGAAGGAAGCCATACTCAGTATAAGCACAGTAGACCATCAAAATTTCTGTATTTTCTTCCCTTTTCTGTGGTATTCATGACACATGTGTTAACATGCACGGCAATAAATATTGATACAATAACATATGAAGCCTTCTTAATAATCTTCAAAGTCATCCCTTTGGAACAGAAGCAACATCTTACTCAGAGAACCCGGAAGGGTTTCCTGATTCACAAGCAAAATCGTCACTCTATAAAATTCCAAAACCTTTCAAATCTTTCAATATATACTGTATATTTGAAAAATTTCTATCTTTTCAAATAATGTACGTTAGATACGATGGTATTAATTCCCCGTAAACATAATGCGCCTTTCCTGCCTCCAGGGCGGTTCGCGAAGAAATCCAGGGGAATTGAGGAAAATCATCCTTTGATATTAAATTAATTAATTCTACTTCGTCGTAATAGCTAGGATTGTTGATGAGAAATTATAATTATTATGTACAATAAAAGTTATTTAAATTTTTGAAATCTTGAAATAAAATTTGAAATGAACTCACACAATATCTTCACATCATCAATCGCATTATTAAAATGTTCATAAATCAAACTCAAAGTTTCTTTAAATTGTTCACAAATCATCTTGGAATGCATCATGTTTCGGCGTCATACTTCACTCTTCTTCTCCTAATTAATTAGGATGAGCATTAGTTTTTGTTTGTTGTTGGATTGTTAATTCATTTAAATGCTTCAGGAAAAAGATAAGTATCAACTTAGCAATAACATGTGCTAATATTTAGATTAATATCTAATATCACTTGTAATCACAAATGTATCATTCATCTCATTAATCTTCCGGTCAATTTGACCGTAAAAATGTAACTAAGGAGATATATTTTCAGACGAACATCTCAATTCCAACATCTTACCCTGTGTCATTACTAAAATAGGTAAGGAATGTTATTCATGAAGATTCTATGAATATCTAACCTCCGGGAATTATTTTTAACGAAATAAGAATGCCTATGTATATGATTCGGTGTATGCTATGCTTATCTTCGAAGAAAATGAACATTACGGAAGAGATCTCGGTTAAAATAATCAAATCACTACTCAACACTTCCTAAAACGATTCATTACTATGATCTACTTATGTTATAACTTATTATAAACTCCACTATATATTTTGATCATCGTAGGATATGGATTACTTGTCAGCGAATGATAATCATGGTATCATGAATATTAATGATCCTGGATTGGATCATATATCCTTCTCTTTTTCTTCGAAATCAATAATTTTCTTCTTTACCGAAGTAGCAACATATGATCCAATTATCTATCCTTCCTTGTATTCATCTAATACTTCAAAATCACTTTCTTCTCATATATCATATCATATCATATCATATCATATCATATTTCTTCCTTTTCTTCCCAAAAATTCTCGTATGTACTTCAACTTGACGATTGGAATCATTTAATTCCTAATTATCCACTTAATTAATCCAATTTCTTCTTAACTATTCTCATTACCACCTCGACTTATTCTCATACCCATATATTATCCTACTCTGACTTCCTATGGCACTTATTATTATTATTATTATTATTATTATTATTATTATTATTATTATTATTATTATCGTATGGCATTTACAAGCATAATCTGTAAAAATATACAATTAACATACACATTGAAATATAGAGGTAATTAAACCAGAATGTCCAGCTTCGACAACCAGTCCACTGCACTTGGTGTCAATTCATGCAGAGTCCGTAAACCGTCCTTAAATGCTGACAGTGGACAGCTCTCAACAACATGAAGCAATGTCTGCTTCTCAGCACCACACTCACACGCAGCACTTTCACAATATCCCCACTTTTTCATCATATATCGGCACCTGCCGTGGCCTGTTCTGAAACGGTTGAGTTTTGACCACTTATGTCGAGGAAGATCGAAACCTGGCACTTTCTTCGTTGGGTCTTTAATCAGAAAGGCGTTAGTGGGTGGACATTGTTCCCATCGCTGTCTCCATTCTGCCGTTACACTGAATTTTTCATAGGAGTGTAGATCAGTCCAGAGTGGATTCCTGGATTTTAACCTCATCACAGGTGGATCTCGTAAGGCATTGAACAAAAGCGAGTTCCTGTGTGCAAAGGTCTTCTTGAGCAACTGTACTTTTGCTGCTTTTCTCCTCAGATCTGGAGGAGCAATGTTTGCTAAAACAGGCAGCCACTGAGTAGGAGTCGACCTCACTGTACCAGTAACAACTCTCATGGTTTCATTGAGCTGTACGTCAATCTTGCTCGAACGTACGCTGTTTTCCCACACAGGAGCGCAGTACTCACCAGCCGAGTATACTAGAGAAAGTGAAGCAGTGCGAAGAGTGTTTGCATCTGCACCCCAGTTGCTGCCCGCTAGTTTATGCAGTAGATTTACTCTTGTACTCAGCTTCTTTGACAAATTCGAGCAATGCTGTTTGAACGACAAGGACCGATCCAGTGTGACACCCAGATATTTTGGGAAGAAGTTGTGGGAGACTTCTGTTCCGTTAAAAAGCACATGTAGCTTCCGATTAGGTTCCATGTTATGCAAGTGGAATGCTGTTACTTCCTTTTTTACTAGGATTTGGTTGGAGTCTCCATTTGTGAAAATAGTCACACATGGTAGCTAGGTCCTCTGTAAGTACATCCTCACAGTGTGCCAAATCCGTACTCTGAGTAATTAAAGCTAGATCATCTGCAAACTGTATCTTCTTTGAAGTTGTTCTTGGCAGGTCATGGATGTAAAGATTGAATAGAATGGGAGATAAAACTGACCCTTGGGGTAAACCATTATTTAGAGATCTCCACCTGCTTCTTTCACCATTCAGAAATACAGCAAGTCGACGGTTGGATAACATGTTGTTTAGTAAGCATGCTAGCTTCTGACAAGGGATGAGTTGAACAAACTTGAGCAACAGTCCCTCTCTCCAGACCGTGTCATAGGCTGATGTAAGGTCGACAAAAGCTGCAGCAGTCTTCAGTCTTTTCTGGAATCCTGCTTCAATCTCTGTTGTCAGTGTTAACACCTGATCACAACAACTACGATTCTTTCTGAAACCCCCTTGCTCAACTGGGATGACTCTTTCTATTGCTTCCTGGATACGGTTAAGTATCATTCTTTCAAGCATCTTGTAGATTACACTAAGGAGTGAAACTGGTCGGTAATGTGAAGCATCAGTTCCTTCCTTTCCTGGTTTCAAGACTGCAATTACTTTGGCTTGTTTTAACAACTTAGGTAATTTACCAGTTCGTAGAATTTCATTGAAGAAGTTGACTAGCCATTGTTTTGTACCAGGGCCTATGGCCTTCAGAAACTCCGGATAGATTTCATCCAGACCCGCAGCTTTATTTATCTTTATCTTGGATAGAGCCTTGTCCAGTTCTTCAGTACTGAAGTCACAGGAATACTCCGGATGGGATGTCAACTGTGATCTTCTCGTTCTTAGTTGCTTCTTAACACTCCTTGCGTGTACCTTGTCCATCTTCGCTCTAGAGATTTGTGTCAGTCTGGAGGCAATGGTGTTTGGGTTCATTGGCAAACTTCTGCGTTTCATTGTAGGGTCACTACCAAGTTTTCTAATGAGGTTCCAGGCTTTACGACTAGAGTGTGTGAAGTCTATCTCTGCTGTAGTTCTGTGCCACTTCTCTCTCCTAGATTTATTTAGAGCCCTTAGCAACTCATCAGCTGTTGTTTTATTAGGAGAGTTCTGATATTCGGTGTAGAGCTGATTACATTCTTCTGACCATCCTGGTATATACGTCTTGCGATATCCCCGGGGAATGAACTTCCTAGCATTAGCTTTTATGGCGTTGACAAATCTATTGTAATTTTCAGGAACTGGTCGTATCCACTGTACAGTGTTATCAAGTCCTTCTGCAAATTTATCCCACTTTGCTAGTCGAAAATTCCAACGAGGTTGTGGTACTGAAGACACACGAGGGATCTCAGTGCCATAGTAAATAATAACTGGTCTGTGTTGACTGTGAGGAAAGGAACTGATGACCTTTCGTTGTACCATGTGTTGATTCTCAGGAGTTGACTGTGACACTATGCACAGGTCAGGAGAATAATCCTTTAGCCACCTGCCAGAATGAAATGTGCCAGGATGTTTAGCATTGTAGACGAGTTGGAGGGAGTTTGCTTCAATCCAGTTATTTAGGTTGGACCCATTGTCATCTTCAAATTCGTATCCCCATGCTGGGCTATGACTATTGAAATCTCCGACGTACAAAACAGGGTGATCAAAACTTTTAATGAACAGATGGACCAACTGACTGCTGGTGGTTTATAGATATTCACAACAGTAATGCCTGAGATTTCCACTGCCAGGACAGAGATATCTGTTGAGTTGTCTTCATAAACAACTTTAAAATCAGTTAACTGGGATCTGATATAAGTTGCGATCCCATAACGTTCATCATTGATTGCTCCAGCAAGAGTGTAACCACCTATTTTTCCTCTTCTGTAGAGATCTACACTGTCACTGGTATGTGTTTCCTGTAGTGCTATCAAATCCACGTTGTTCTCCAGCATAAGGCGAGACAGATACTGACTCTTTGGTGGTGATATGGATTCGATATTTAAGTGACAAATGCGGAGATTGTTACCAAGTCTGATCGACAAGTGTTCTGGTTGGTCCTGAAAAGGACTGTTAGTGGACATAGTACTTGCTATCATCTGCTTGTTGCTGTGTAGCAGCGCCTTCGTGGAAGAATCAGCCGGTGTATCACCGTTGCCCAGGGAACGCCCGAATGCCTTATCTAGCACTCTTCGGGGAGGCTCCTTCCGTGTTCAATCTTCATACTCCATGATAATAATCATCACTCACATACAACCTTAAATATTCTACCGATATACATCTCACAATTCATATAGAATAACTTTTTAATACGTTTAATTGTCATAGCAACGGCACTAATATATAATTCACTTCACACTCCCTTACCAAGATTTGTTATGTTTTGTAGATGACTACCTATATCCATGTATTTTGACAAAATGTAACCTTATTCCGCGAGAATCGAACATATTTGAGATATTTTGAAGACTACAACGATCAACCATCCATTCACGAACAAATATGAATGATTACATTGGATTTTATATCACAGATTTACCTTCCTTTACTAAACAAATCTTACCTTTTTCCTTCGGCTCCTCCAGGATTGGATTAGTGTCTCCTCGACATATGCGGCTCGGGCTTGGCAATCACATCCTGCCGTTGGTCATCGGGATGCTTTGCGAAATGAAGACCTTCGTTGCCGTCATTTCAGCTCAGCCTCCTCCGGACAATCTCACCATAAAATCCTAGAATTACATGGCAGCCAGATCTTGCGGAAATGGGATAAAAATATACATATATGAAGTTAGTTGTGTGATAATGTTGAATCCAAAGCCTTCTAACATTATAGTTTCAATAATAATTCTTTCGTCTTGAATTTAATCTTAACAACGTTTGCAGATTACCAATGTGTCTACCCTTGTTTCAGTTTTATATATTGAAATTATTGTTTTAGACGTTGATTTAGCTATATCAGCGTAGTATCGAATTCTCTTCATTGTAAATGAGTAAAGGCTTATTCTTTCCAGTTATGAAATTACAGTATATAAACTTCTTTATAATTCTGTTCTTATTTGGCGGTTTTAATTACGGTTTCTATAATTATGCCTCCTCTAATAAATGTAGACCTCGTAAATTTTGTTCTTTTAATGATTCTCTTCCAACTCTTGAGATTATATACGCGTTTTCAGCTTCTTCAGATAAACACGTCCATTCATTAAGCTTGCTCATTCAATTATCCTTTTGCAAAAGTACAGTTTTTTTAACAATTCTGACTCCTCATTTGTTTCAGCTATTGCCATGTTGATCTTTACTATTCCGATCTCGTTATATATCGTATCTCCTTGATATGAATGACTGAGTTTATGCATCATTTTTAACTTTGATATCGGCAATTGCGACCATTTTAGCTCCATTGAATGATCATCGTAGGACAGTGAAATGGCACAATAATAATCTGAAGATGATATCCCTGCATTAATGGATCACATCAAATTAAATCGAATAAATGAAATATCTGTAAGCTTTTAGCAGCGACCGAGGGTGAATGAGCAGCAGCACTCAGCGTGTAGTGAAGCTGACCTGGACCCTTAACATGTTCCTTTAAGCACAGAGCATTCTAGCAGAGTTCCACCCTGTCATTATGTACTTGCGTTTCGTAACTGCACACCATGACATCCAGGGGAAAATGTATCTGGCCACCGTCTCACTGTTCATCCTATAGCTCTCTTTGAAATACGAATAATTCAGGAACATGATTTAACCTTTCCTAAATGTTTACGATTTCTTTAATATTTCATACTCATTTTATGAGTTAGACCTCTCTTGAGGTATCTAAGAAATCCTTTTGTAAAATAGGTATACACTTACTTACTGGATCTTTCTACCGAGGAAGGTAGGAATGTGTATCACGTGGGTTATAATGACGCTTCTTTTAATTTGCTCACGGCTTGAGTAAATCACGAGCTTCATTATAGGTGGAACTCCATACCTGTGTCGTAAATGTTTCAACTTGCCATTTAGTGCTACTCCAGTTATCTAACTCAACGTTGAATAGTAGATATATATAAGCAGGAATTTTTCTAAGGGCAAATTACTTTCAAATTGCTCCCATCCTAATACCACAACTATACAACTTTAGAACTGACTATATACACAACGAATACATCAGAATGCCCCAAATCACCGGACTAAAGCAGAGACAAACAACGATTTTCAATGAAATAACAGAGAGAATATGTTACGACAAACTAACCATTATACCCCTGAGGGCTTCCGATTTGCAGAAAAAATCACGGACGTCACAAAATCCTGACAGTGACTAACAAAAAGGTACGGCTAAATATATATTACTTTCTGTGTTATATGGGCTACTACATAGCCACAGAATGGATTGTACAGCGCTCACAATGTTGAAAAGCTTTTCTTCTTGGTTAAAATCCCACCACCAAATGCCCTGAGTGGCCAATTCAGGAGGATTATTTCCTCGTGTTGTCCTTTGTCACTCCAGACAAATGCAAGGATTCTTGTTCTATGTCTCATTTTATGTCCGATATATTTTGTTCATAAATATGAACCCATAAGGTACTTCGACTTCGCTGTTGGTTCTTAATTACTACTTTAAGGGAAGGAGTATAGTACAAAAGTAACCAGCAAAAAAATTTTACGTTTAAAACTTTGTCAAAAAATCCTGGTTACAAGATGTTCCTTGGGATACCGTATATTATAATTATAATCAATATTTGATGAGTGTCTGTTCAAACGGTGGTGGCGATGACCTAGATGTTAGTTCCCTTTAAATAAGAAGCGTCATGTTCAAGAAGTTGCATTTCCACATTAAGAGAGTTGTGAGAAAAGAACATGAAACGTAAAGTAAAAGGCACATGGAACGTACCTATGATCAGATATGGTACTACTTTTAAGGAACTTCACCTTTCTGGTCTGGATTGTTCATGGCAATCGATAATATTCAACTACTGCAATACATGTGGACGAAATACTGTTTTATTGTTTGGAAGTGGAAATAGAACCTTTTGAACGGACAATCCTCATTTGTTGATGGTCGATGATTACGTTCCTGGAGTAATAAGGATTTCAATTTGCTTCCGGTTTTTCAATACGTTTTAACATGGTCCAGACGGTTAATTTCCTCACCAGGGGAGTGACAGTGAAGGCTGCTACTTACTGTGACACACTGGAGCGTTTGCAGGTAGCGATTCGCAGAAAACTTCCTGGATTTACCTCAACAGGTTTCGTATTACTGCACATCTCCAAAACACGCAACCAACAACGCGCGTGAATATGTACGCATTTTGTGGTAGGGGTTATTTAACCATCCTTCCTACGTCTCTGATACGGAGCCAAGAGATTTCCATCTCTTCAAATCGTTGAGGAAACGCTTGAGCAGTTAGCGATTCAACCATGATACGACCGTTCAGTCCGCCAATGTGACGTGGCTTCAGGAACCGCATGCAGAGTTCTTGCATGCTGGCATTGATGCCTTGATTAATTTTTGGAACAAATGCTTCGACGAGAATGGTGACTTTGTTAAATAGTAATGTGTATCATTGCTCCTCTACTCTTCATCCTTATATCTTCCTGTGAAATGGTGTTTCTCCAGACGAGCTCTTTTATCGTATTTTTCTGACCGAGCGACTGACTACGCTGATTGGGTCACGTAGCCCCACTGTTGGCAGTCCCGAATACGGTTTTCCTTGACTTCCAATTTTCACGTCAGGTAAATGCTGGGGCTGTACCTTAATCAAAGCTTCTTTCCCATTCCTAGTCCATTCCTATCTCATTGTCACTATAAATTCTGCCTGTGTCGGCCTGACGTGAAGTAAATTGTAAAAAGAACTGATTTTGTTGAAGCTACCATGAATAATTAAACAAATTATATTATATATGTGACGATTCCACAGTCTGTTAAATTATTTCGTTCTTCTTCGGGGTTAAACCGTGTTGTTGTTGTTGTTTTGTGAAACTTATCTATGTACAGATTGCCGACTTTTCTTATACATTGCAGTATTATTTGTCAAGGTGACAGATGTACCCCTAATCGATCTGAGGTAGTCAGTCCCCCATGCAGCTAAAATCAACTACGAAGGTGGTCACTGTTCCGCGTTCTAAATAGACGCACCTTCCTCCGGTTGTCCGTAACAACTGGAACATACGTCTCATTCGCCAGTCAGCTGGGAGCTTCCGGTGCTGTTACGTAACTTGAGGGTTTGTCTTGTGTTTTCATTCTCTAACCTGCAAATAGGTAATATGTGTACTGTATAATAGGCATTAAAGACTTCCTGCTTTTGCAGCCTCCCCCTAAATTCATACTCTTCGGGTGTTTATTAATTTACGCCTCTGTTGGGCATTTCATGAACCAATGCATGTTCCACATGTGTTCCAAGATGTTTATATAACACCTTTGACCTTAGTTACCCATAAGTTGGCTGTACTGTGGCCTTAGAGTAGCATATAGTATGAGATTGGAGAGGCTACACCCCTTTGTAGCATGATGTAGCATATATGCAACATAGAATAACAAATTGATTTGCACACCTCTGGTGGGCATTTCATGAACCAATGCATGTTCACATGTGTTACAAGATGTTTATAGGGTACTGAACCCTTTGGTCCACAAGGTCATGGGTTCAGTATATTTGACCTTAGTTACCCATGTTTTAAGTATATTTTATGTAGTAACTTTTTTGAATGGCAACTGTATCAAAGAGAATGTATACTACCGGGTGAGTTGGCCGTGCGGTTAGGGTCGCGCACCTGTGAACTTGCATCAGGGAGATAGTGGTTTCGAACCCCACTGTCGGCAGCCCTGAAGATGGTTTACCGTGGTTTCCCGTTTTCACTCCAGGCAAATGCTGGGGCTTTACCTTAATTAAGGCCAGGGCAGCTTCCTTCCCACTCCTAGCCATTTCCTGTCCCATCGTCGCCATGGGACATATCTGTGTCGGTGCGACGAAAGCAAATAGCAAAGAATTGTTACTCATGATGTAGCGTATTTGCAATATTAAATAATGTTGCTTTACTTGAAAACTTACAGATTGATATTTTTTCAATATTTTTCCCATTCTGTGAACTTTGGAAAGTCCAAAAATAAATTTAAACATGAAGATAAAAATCATGCATTAAAAGGCAGTACAGTGACATTTCTGTGTCTTGTTTCTTGGTGTCGTGCATATATGATATAATTTTACAAAGAAGTAAACACGATGATTAAAATATTTCTTAGAAGAAAGGTACGCGCATCTCATAAAACTCGGAAAAAGTCTTGCTTTCACATAGTTATATGAACTATATTTCAACCAAGATTAAATTTAGTGAAATGAATCTTATACAGTAAGGCACTTCTTAAAAGACTACTGAATAATTAAAAAAAAAACAATAATACAACCCTACTGCTCCAAGTTGGAAAAGAGCTTACCGGTGGCACTTATTCACATTGTTACATTGTGTATCATGCGCCGAGTTCGATGTAATGTGAGCGGCATCTTAAAATATCTTCCTTTCGATCTATTATGCCAGAGGCTATCTAAAAACAGGATGAAAACTGTTGCAAAATTCCACCATATCTCTTGGGTCCCGTTTATTAAGAAATAGTATATGTGCAACCTACGTGATTTAATGTTACCGTGACCATGTGATATTCCAATATATTTAGGCTATCTGACTGTGCAGCAATCATCATGTCAGACAGGTCACTTAATAAACCATCCGTATCACAGGTCTTGATTTTATTAAACATACGGCAAGGGTTGTATTCAAAGGTCGCCCCATGATTGTAATCCTGAACTGAAGGCTGGAATGAGCAGGTTCTTTTGTTAGTTTTTAACACAGCGCAAACAGTTATATGATTTTTGCGACTATGCGTTTGGGAATGACTACGACGAGGAAGTACGTAAACAGCTAGCTCTCTTGTAGTTTTATACGACTGCTGATATCCTCATCATAACTGCGTAACCTAAATTTTCTATTTGGAATCTGATAGAAACCTAGCACTTCCCGGGCGTGAAGACACTGCCGACATTGCAACTCGAATCCACCAGCTCCCGAAATGGAAACTTAGTCCCACATGATTCGTACAGCTTAGTCAATTCACTCGATCATTAAATATAAGAGACAGAGCAGCCCATCCAGTAAGCCAAGCACTACGGGTAAGGATATCGTCACGGTAGTCATGTGACACTCTAATCCTGGACGCCCGGGTCATTCGGGTGGCCAAAGCACTAGATGAGCTGTACGTATCACAGGTGTTTTTTGTTTATCTGTGTGGTGAATGCAGCAATTTCCTTCAATAACTGTAAATAATATTCCAGCCATTAATGGACCTTGAGTGAACAAGCACTATCTTCATTCACAGAATGGTGGTAATTATCTTCATTAATGAGTTTTATCGTTTAATTAGCCACTACCAGTTCAGTTTCTTTAAAGAGCTATATGTTATTGTAAGAACTTCACTTTCATACAACAGCATACAATATTCTCTTTAAGGGGAGCAGAAACTTGTTCACGTTTAGCGTTATCTCTCCTAGTGCGTTTAATGCGTTCACAAGCTGTTCCTTTTAGCCAGGAAGTTCTGTCAAGACTGTGGAGTCCAGTAATATCTTTGTCGCAGTGCAAGTATTCTGCGAGAAGCACATTCCTCCCATAAGTAATGTAACTATGCACTACTTCTCCATCTCTATGCTCAGTAACAAGACCGCCAACACTTGTAATGTCGGGAACATTTCGACCGTTATAGATTGAAACTTTGAGCGAGCAGTCTAGTAGTGTGAAAATAAATAAATCATCACAGAAAGTTGTGCACGTGAATGTATTGAGGAAAGAAATTATCACTGCTGGGCACTAGTTATTGTGCATGTCCCTTAGCAACAACTTGTTCGTAATTATACCTAATTCTGTGTTCTGAGAGTTTTCCGTCGTCGTCGTCGTCGTCGTCGTCGTTTTTACTCTTCTAACAAGTGAGTCTGCGTAAGATGTGATAGCGATTACAAGTAAATACGCACCGGGCGAGTTGGCCGAGCGGTTAGGGGCGCTCAGCTGTGAGCTTGCATCCGTGAGATTGTGGGTTCGAACCCACTGGCCAGTATGCCAGCCCTGATGATGGTTTTCCGTGGTTTACTATCTTCTCACCAGGTAAATGTCCGACTCGTTGGCTGACTGGTCAGCGTACCGGCCTTCGGTTCAGAGGGTCCCGGGTTCGATTCCCGGCCGGGTAGGGGATTTTAACCTTAATTGGTTAATTCCAGTGGCCCGGGGGCTGGGTGTTTGTGCTGTCCCCAACATCCCTGCAACTCACACACCACACATAACACTATCCTCCACCACAGTAACACGCAGTTACCTACACATGGCAGATGCCGTCCACCCTCACCGGAGGGTCTGCCTTACAAGGGCTGCACTCGGCTAGAAATAGCCACACGAAATTATAAATTATTATATACCAGGTAAATGCTTGGACTACACTTTAATTAAGGCCTCGACCGATTCCTTCACACTCCTAGGCCTTTCCCTTCCTGTCGTCGCCCTAAACCCTCTCCGTGTCGGTGCGACGTAAAGCAAATTGTAAAAAACGAAGAACAATTACACAAAGCATACTGTATTTGACATCGTAAGTTACCACACTTTGATGTTCTACTTACAAGTGAACCCACCGATCGTGTTAGAACCGATATAGCATCAATTAAACCTGAAGCCATGGTGGTAATGTTCACACTCTACACTCCTGGATACAACCTCACCTTCAGCCACTTGATGTACTATCTTTTCGGCAGGTAAAGGCATTTTTGAAACGTACTGAAGATCTCGTCATCATTATCATCATCATTGTTAAAAGTGCACTTAATACCATCGGCAAGAAATTCAATGTTAATGCACATGTGTAAAATACACAATCGGTTCTGTTCTCTTACCTTCGCAGAATTCGCTACATACCACTGGAATTTAGCTGGAAATGATGAGTTCACTGACAGAGCAAAGATTTTCAACGTTGAACAGCAGTGTGTTTCGGAAGATTATGAGATACGCCTACTGTGATCAGGAACTCATCCTCTGCCAGTTCTACTTTGCAAACATGTGCACCCTCATAATATTTTTCGCAGAATCACGAGCAATCCATTCTTTTAAGTGGGTGAATTTATAGTGGCTCCAAGAAAGATCGAGAGCATGTGTTTTCTTATGCTCATCGTATTTAATGTTTTATCGGACTTAATTTCGGATCAATTACAATCAAAATATGATTCACCTGGAATGTTGATACAAACGCTTTGGATACCGACAACAAACAGTACATTCGTAGGATTAGTTGGTTCTGAGAAGAGTGTACCTGCGTATAAATTATAAAATAATGTGCCCTCATACTTTTCCTTATTTTGTTTTTCTTTGGGCGAATGTACATAATTCACGATGCTTATTTGAAATATGCGCGTCATTCTAATACAATTAAGCTATAATTCAATTATAATCGTTGTCGGTACTTTCGCTATTTACCTTATGAGTGGGTAGGAATTGATATGATGCAGCCTCTGATAAGAGTGCTAGAGTCAGTGTTATTTGTGTGCTGTTTTTGAAGTTATAGCTATCTTTACTGCCATAATCATTATTATTTAACACTGATCTGCATTTAATGCAGTCGCCCAGGTGGTATATTCCCTATCTGATATTTTCCTATACCATACTCTAGTTGGGTTCATAAATTATTGCAAAGAATCTGGACATTTATTGAACATCTCCCTTGGTAAATTATTCCAAAACCTAACTGCCCTACCTACTGTATAAACGAATATTTGTCCCAATTTGTTCTCTTGAATTCCAACTTTTTCTTCATATTGTGATCTTTCCTACGTTTAAAAATGCCATTCAAACCTTTTCGTCTACTGATGTCATTCCACGCCATCACTCCACTGACAGCTCCGAACATACAATTAGTCAAGCAGCTCGTCTCCTTTCCCCCAAGTCTTCCCCGCATAAACTTTGAAACATTTTCGTAAAGTCGGAAATCACCCAGAACAAATAGAGGTACTTTTCTTTGGATTTCTTTCAGTTCTCGAATCGAGTAATCCTGGTGAGGGTCCCATGCACTGGAACCATACTCTAGTTGTGTTTTTACCAGAAACTTATATGCCTTCTTCTCTACATCCTTATTAAAACCACTAAATACCCTCGTAATCATGTGTAGAGATTTGTACCCCTTTATTTACAATCTCATTTACCTGATTAATCCATTGAAGCTATTTCCTTATATTAACACCTAAGTACTTACCGTGATCCCCATAAGGAACTTTCACCCCATCAACGCAGTAATTCAAACTGAGAGAACCTTTCCCATTTGTGAAACTCAGAACCTGAATTTCAACTCCGTTTGTCATCATACCATTGCCTGCTGTTCATCTCACAACATTGTCGAGGTATTTCTTTCACTTGCTCAGGATATTGTAAATGACTTATTACTCTATACAGAATAATTCTCTAATTCTCTGAGTTAAGTTTTCTAGAAATATAGGCACCCATTCAGTCATTCTTTTGTCTAGTCCAATTGCACTCAGTTTTTCCAGTAGTCTCCTATGATCTACCCTATCAGATGCCTTAAATAGGTCAATCGCGATACAGTACATTTGACATCCTGAATCCAAGATATCTGCTATACCTTGCTGGAATCTTATAAGTTGAGCTTCAGTGGAATAATCAGCGTCTGCGCCATCCTTTCCTGGTCTCTACACTCCAAAAATTTCAAGTTGCCTTACACCTAGAAATTCGTGCTTCTTCTCTTTAACCTTTTCGTTGCTTACAAATGCATCTTTCGCAAAAATGAGTAATCCACCTACTACAATTCATATCATATCTCTACGATAGACACTCTAGATCCATAGCATAATTTCTGCATCCATTATATCATTTCTCAGCCATAATTCAACTCCTATTACAATATCTGGTAAGTACATATTTATTAAATTACTCACTGTAATTCTATTCCTTTCTTTACAATACTTTTACAGTTTAACACCTACCTGTTTTACGTCATCCCAACTTGACTTCCAGATCCCCGTTCCCTTATCACCGCTCCCTAGACCAAACTGCTTCCCTGAATGTACCTCCCTATAACCCCTCTGAACAAATTTCCTAACCTACACGTACCACTGCGGTTTAATTGAAGGCCATCTGAGCGCAGATCCCTATCTCCTACTCACCCATTAGGATCTAGAAATCTCACTCCCACTCTTCCAAATACCCACTCCATAGGCTCAATTAAATCCCCAATTACTTTTCAGTCAGTATCCCTCCTACACAGCACTCCAATGATAACAATCTCCGCTTCCTTGAACTTACCGGTACTGCATTTACCAGATCCCACGCATCCCCAACTATGTTGGTACTTATACCTGCTTGCCTTTACCCAGTGTGTTCTTCCAATGACTTCGTCTAGTTGTTGGCTTATTAACTTCCTACTATGTTATCCCAGGTTCGATTCTCGGCTTTACCCCGAAGTTATGTCTATTTTAGGTTTAGTGGAGTGGAAAGCGCGGAGGCTGAAGTAACAGTTTAAGAGAGAGTGAGTTATAATTCCACTTGTAATCGTGGTACTAGTAGTGGCTATGGTTTTCCGGTGAAATATCACTTGCATTCATCCTAGAAATGATTTGTGTGTTTCCTTAGTTCAGCTCCAGGTTAATGATGTTATATCCGATTATTCACGAATACATGTGTCAAAACAGGCATCACGTTTAGCACATTCTAAGTACACTGAATGCGTTCTAGACGTCTCATGTCCTCCTACATGAACCAAAAACAGCAATATCACAGCATATATTCCAATGTGTTTAGAATTTCTTTCTTAGCCTGTGCTAATGAAAAATATATATTTGTTTAATTTTTTTAGCAGAATATTCCAGTTTAAAATACTGCACCACACTAACACCTTTAGGGATTAGCACTCCCATACATACGGATAAACGAAGGTAGAGCCTAGGACATTTAAGAAAATTGACTATAAATGAAGACAGGATAATACACTGAAGAAAATGGAAATTGCAACACCCAGAAGGAGTGGTGCTACATTACTGCAATTGAACATGCATGACGAGTGTTCGGTTGTAATTCGATGATTACACTTTCAGGTCCCTCTTACCGCAAGATTGGACAACAATCAATACAGGATGTGCCCACAACGAGCTGCAATATATTGATGAATTCGTCGAGGCATGGAGTCAACAAGGCCCTGGATCGCTTCCTGAGGAATTGTGGCCCATGCTTGCTGCACTGCAGGGTCAGTTGTTCCAGAGTTGTAGGTGACTGAGGACGGTTGGCCAGATGTCGACCCATCATGTCCGACACATGCTCAATAGGACTGAGGTCCGGGGATCTGGTGGGCCATTCTAAGGTTGTGATGTCGTGGAGAGCTTCTCTGGAGATGCGTGCAGTGTGAACCCGGGCATTGTTCTACTGAAACATCCCATTAGCAATGTTCGCCATCATAGGGACAACCACTGGATTGAGTACCCTATCAACATACAGTCGAGCAGTCATAGTGCCCTCAACAAGCACTAATTGTGATTTCACATTAAAGCCAATAGCTCCCCATACCATAATGCGTGGTGTTGGCCCTGTGTGCCTCTCGACAATAAGATCTGGGCGGCCCCTCTCCCCGGTACGTCGGCGCACACGATTCCGGTGATCACTGCGGGCAATACAGAAGCGCGATTCATCACTAAAGACGACCCTATGCCATTCGTCGACCCACGTCGATCTTCTTCGACACCAGGCCAGCCTTACACGTCGCTGTTGTGGGGTCAATGGATCACCTTCTGCAGGGACACGGTCTCGTAAACCAGCTGCACGCAGGCGATTACCAACTGTTTGTTGTGTAACGTGGGGCGCCACAGGGGCTGGAATTTGCGCTGCTGTTGCACGGGGTTCCATTCGGGCCATCCGAATGATGCGGCGATCCTCTCTCACAGTTTTCCGTCGCGCTGTGCCTGTACCAGGTCTACGAGTGTGGATACCTTAATTTGACCACTGCTGCCATACACGTTGTACCGTAGACGCCTGTCGGCCAACACGTGCAGCGACCATCCTTAGCGATAATCGAGCCTCACACAGCCCAATTATCCGAGCCCTCTCAAACGGCGACAGTTGTTGATAGCGTGCTCTTCTCTGTCGTCGAGGCATGTTTGACGGGGAACACTTCACTGCACAGACTGCAAGTCAACTACGCTACACCAGAGTCCGTATACTGGAGTTGATTCCTCCGCGACCAATCACGTGGGAGATCTGCAGCAACTATCCAATGGGTCTGAAACTTTGATCGTTTACATATCTACATATCTACATATCTTGAAAATCGACGCAAACGACCAATTCTTTCATGGTGTTGCAATTTCCATTAAGTGTATCTGAGGACAGTCGGATAGGAAGAATATGAAAACGCTATGTGAATTTATTGGAGAAATGAGATGCATTCACTAAATTCTTATCATATGAGTTACGGATTTTTACAAACGACAAAGGAGGAGACATTTAGGCGCAGAGTATGTTAAGTATTCAGATAAGTAGATGACTTACGGTGTTATTACTTAGGCCTAAGGTGCAATGTCGAAGTAAGAAGTCGAATAAGAAACTGGAAATAGAGGATAAATACACTCACAATAAGTATATCAAATGACAGTAAACACCGTACAATGTGAAATAATGGGCTAAACACCGTGATACTCTTCAAATATTAACAACCACGCTTAGCAGGATTCGAAGACGACTGTAACCTCCACTGTTACGGTGCAAATATACCCCAGAATGTCAGCTTGACGCATCCCTCGCCCTCTACACAAATAAAAACCACGAGTTCAAAGGAATGATGAGAAAAAAGACATTACGTCAAATCCCTGCTGGCAAGCACACTGAGAAGTTGCCACGGCAACCTGTAGATTCACGGTAGGTATGCGAGGGTGTCCGTCACTGGCTGCAGAGCGTGAAACCCGTAGAAAATATTAATTTTCGCCGTCGTTTAAAGAGGAGGCCGAATTAAGTACATAAGAAAAATATTTAAACTAGCATTTGTACCCGATCTTTGCACGGGAATTTGCAATGGATTACATGTTTACTTCATGAATTTATGCGAAGTATCACACGCTTAATGAGACATGTTAAAATGATATTTTCAAACGAAAGCGCGTGACAGTAACGTGAAGTATGATAAAGCTGAATAATGTCGAGAGAGGATGAGGAAGATTTGCAAATTTATTGTACGGTACAGTTCCTGGTTCCAAGTTGTGTGAAATTCTCCATGGTTCTCAGATTGCATATTTTTCCCCTGACCACTGGCGTGGCGCTCTGACGTTGATGATACCTCCCTTAATATTTGTCCTATTGAAAAGAGCAAAATGGCTCTTGAGGTTTTCCCCTTACCCAACTTGAAGTGACATGTACGAAATATCCCACGGGACTTGGACTAAAAATCAAATTTTTCGTAATAATCTTCGTTATTATCCGTCATACGATAAATACGTACATGATGTATAGGAACGGAAATAGCATATTATTAAACATACAGTCTATAGATATACCTAATGTTAAGGAAAATATTTCAGATAATCTCCCTACAAATCCAAACTCCATGTGATGACCGTGGCATCATAATACACTTCATAACACAATCCTGAGTGTGTAGATTCCAAATACGTATCTTAGTTGAAATCAGTTTGTATATTCCTAAACGTGCAAACTTTTGGGAATATACAAACAGATAACGAGGCAGACAAACACCAAAGGGAAAATTTCTTACCATGTTTTCTCGATGTTCAGTTATGTTAGGAGTGATTCATTTAGAATCAGAGGGAAATATTATGCATCCACTGATCTTCTCCTCTTGTGAGTCCTTCAAATAACTATTCATTACATTCCTAAAAATAGTGCAGGTTTCAAAATCCACTGTCTTCTGCAGTTCAACGTGGATGTTCTACCTGAAGTTGAGGAGATCAAGTGAATGATGCGCCTGGTGTGGAAGTTGTCCAAGTAATCGTACAACTATTTTAACAACGATCTCTATATCTCTGATTAGCAGACGGCTGTTACCTCCCCAGGTATTCTGCAAATATAGCTCAGAATGGAAGATTGACGCATTTATCACCTTCTACACGACCAGAAATCATGATTTGACAGGAATAATGACAAAACTGGCATTACGTTACTTCTCTGCTTGCAAGCAGACTAGGCGTTTCCATGGCAACCGGTAGACTCGCTGTAGGTCTGCAAGGGTGTTCGTTCCGTTGAAACTGTAATAATAATAATAATAATAATAATAATAATAATAATAATAATAATAATAATAATAATAATAATAATAATAATAATAATAATAATAATCACTGGTGTTAACACCCCTGCTTGCTTCACTGTTCAATCTCCGTTATATTATTATTACGATTATTATAATTGACCTACACCTATCTTTTAAGCTCTTCTGGTGAGTATGAAGCGTTGAGTATTTACGATGTTTGATGAGCACAAAGCCAAATTTCGTTTAAAATATGTGAACTGTCGAATACTTGTGAAAGTGTTAAAAATCCTGAAGCCATACTGTCTGTAAGCGAAAACATTGGAAATATCCAAGTATGAATATTTCCAAATCCGTATGTCCATCAAAAATATGTTTCATCAAAATAGTGGGTTGCACAAACTCACATAGGGAACCAATTACACTGACGTTAATTGATTAAAACACTAATCACCGAGCAAATGGGCGCGCGGTTTGGATCACATAGCTATTAGCTTCCATTCCAGAAATAATGTTCGATCCATGTAATCCCATTTTTCACACCATGCAAATATTTGGGATGTACGTTAAGTAAGACCACGGTCGCTTCCTTCCCACTTCTATCGCTTTCCTCTCCCATCGTTGCCATAAGACATATCTGTGCCGGTGCGACGTAAAGCAGATTGTAAAAATAAAAGGAAAATAAAACAAATTCCCCACATGATTTCCACGACGTTCGTACGTTGAATCAGATACAGAATTAAAATGCTATACCAGGTTAAAATGACAAATACACCAATTGCAGCGTTCAAAATATAGTGCAAGACAGTAGATGGGATATATAAAGGCCATCCCGTTCATCAGCTCCTTGTATTCGTAAGAGGTGTTAAATAATCAGGAAATAACTTTTGTTGTTGCGATGATTGTATTACTGAGTTTTATTAATATTCAGAATCTATTGTCTAGATAACTAATAATGGCCACAAAACTACACGAATGTACTAATGATTAATGAATGATGACCTCTCTTCATTTGTATTTTCTCAAGATGTTAACCTACCACATACCGTTGTCCATCTTGATTTTCCTAGAGTTAGAAGTTTCCCAACTGTTTACACTGCCAATCCAGTATTGCAGCTCAAAGAAGGTTTCCTAAGTCGGTGCAATTGTAACGTCACTTACACAAAATGGGTAAGAATTCATTTATACTGAATACTTCAGGATTTAATGATACAAAATTTTATCTGCAATTACTTTACGAAAATAAAATTCCGAAAAATCTTTCACATAACAGTCAAGGGAACTGTGATTTTCTAAGCATCATCGACCTACTTCAGTTCAAAGTACCATCATAATATTATTAGCTGCCGTGCACGGGCGCATGTGTGTGTTTGTGTATGTGTGTTTTCTGTTTGACAGATCGAACCAATGTATAATAAATGACATCGGGGCGCTTTTGATCGCTGTTACATGTCTTATGAAATCGGTGGACTGATTTATTGCTGCCAAACATGCACGTTCTGAATTCACATATAAACTAAAATGGCATTACATAATGGAATTCCGTATTTTCCCTCATACTAATAAGGTGGCGAACTATATTCCAGTCAATTAAATTATGAACTGTGGTTGGTTGGTCGGTCGGTCGGTCGGTCGGTTGGTTGGTTGGTTGGTTGATCCTGGAAGGGAAACATTATTTCAATTTTTAAGGAATTCACACTTCACTCTTAATTACCACCATTTATTCTTTCACTAGGAGATATTCCACGTAGATATTTTTAAATTTTCTTGAACGAGTAAGTGCAATTACATGAATAACAAGTAAGTACAAATATACATACAGTTTGAAATATCGTGTTATCATTCCACTGCAATGAGTTTCTTTTGAAGGGGACGATTCAGATATTGCAGCTGAGGAGCATTTTCCGGAAATGGTAATTAGAGGAATATTAGACTGACTATAATTTTCTTACAGAATGAGAAAGGAATCATCCATTTTCAAGATAGGAAAAGAAATAATCTCATGTGATTTTAGGAGAACGCTAAGAGTTCAGTACAGATAAAATATACATTTTACCCTCACGTGTTATTATTGTTCATTAACAACCCATTTTACGATCGTTATTGTATTAATTGTTCAATCAAGGGAATAATTGTTCATTACGGCTATTTGAGCCCCGGTATTTCCCAACAGCCTCCCTCTTGAGTCCTAACACTGTCCACTTTGGTGTCCAGGTATAAGTAATGACTCAGTTCTCATGTTACATGAGAAACTCGGGTAATAAACAGAACCATTCGATGACGATCTGCGGAGGTATCTGAAAGTCTTCATATAACTATTGATATTCTGCAGTAAAAGTCATTCAATGTTGATAATTATTCTCAAGAAATTAATTTCAGAACTATGCCCTATTTCTCGTGTCTATATTCGAAATGCGGATATCATGTGTTTATTTACAAGTGCATGTTTGATAAAGGATTGTATTAGAATCATAACATAAGTTTATTTGCTTCCCGCCCATGTTTGTCTCCTTTCTTCTGCCTGCATCAAAACTTGGTCAGAGAAGCTGCACTTACATTGTGTTTCTGCAGCCAGCTGCAGTATGAGTAATTAAATAGGCAGTTTCACACTCTTTGAGATATTTCATATTTTTTATTCTGCTTTAATCCATGCTACTTCCTCCTCCCTTAATCCTCTCAGCTCGTTTAGTTTTAATGATGTCTGTTTTAAAGAAGGCTTTCAAAATATGATGTTTAAGTTTACCAGAATTTTTCATTCAGTAACGAGCATATCTATTCATAATCAGTCCAATTAAGCTGCATGAATTCGATTTTATTATTTGTAAATATCATTTTGAATATATAGCAGGGGCTAATCAGGGTCATGAAAACTAAAGTAAGTACGCAGAGGGGTAATATGTTCTACTACACACTAAACATTTTAAATTACTTTATGCAGTTATAACAAGTTCACTCACGCTCGAGTTTTCCACTTTGTACTCAGGAAATTGCCCGAACATACAGCCCTCCAGCGTGTGGAACTCTCACTCTCCAACACGGTCTCTCACAGCGCAGTCTTCACCAGGGTAATTCACTCAACTAATTCGACTCACATGCCGTGCTGAACTCTGCGTAGCCTTCTGGCACTCCTTACTGAGGCACTTCTACATGACCCGTGACTGTCTAGTAACTGACCCAAGACTGACTCTCGCTACCTTAACTAAGCTATTTTATAGGTCAGCAGAAGATTTTCGCAGTTTTCACTTCTATATCGTTCCGAGCGTCCGTTGGCCGTTTCCAGCACCTTCGAAATGAGATCGGCCAACTTCCTTCTCACGCGCCTCAACATTTCGGCCTGGCTGTAGTTTTGCTCGCCGTTAGTCCTATCCACATTGTAGCACTGTAGCCTTTCGCCAGCCCGGCACAATGTCGGCCTTGATTATTATAATATTTATAGGAAATATACGTACAGTGATATAATTGTACCCCATTCATTAGATGCCAGATCAGTCAGGGTTTGATTCAGGCAAAAGGCTAGAAATCATATCGAAGACAATTACTAACATGTTTGAAAGAATAGGGTTCCTGGGTTGTCAGCGTCTTGGAATAGAGGATAACAGGACAAGCTAGAAATTGTCGATTTGGGTTTATTTCATGAGGATAGCAATAAGTCATTTGTTCTTCCCAAGTACGGCCTGAATATTTCTTCTGCTTGTTAGTAAAATGTCTTCCGTTATGTTTATTAAGAATGATCAATGGCGGCATATCTGTAGGAAGAGATGCAGTGTAATGTAATGAATGAAATAAGAGAGACACGTGTAAGTGCTAGAGATATGTAATACGACTCAATATGAAATGTCTTTCCAAGTGAATTAATTTATTGAGCAGCCGAAATTAAAGGATGTAGCGAAATTCCTGAGCACCAAGGTAAATGTTAGCCGTTCAGGAAGATTGTGGGATTAGTAGTAAGTTTTTACAGGCAATCAAAGGAATTTATGTTGACAGTCGGGCCACAGTTACCCTTCATGTTAAGAATGAGTTCTTGTTGAAATGTAGTTACAGGGGTAAGACTAGGCTGAAATCTTCGTCCTTTGCTATTCATAGTATACACGGATCATTTGATGAATGGTGTAAAGTCTGCTCAAGTCACACTGATCCATTACCTTCGGTTTATAGCGACAACGAGAGCCACATGCACATTTTACCAGTCGGTGGTTGTACGCCGAGATACCGATGTGGACCTTGAACCTGAGGGCCGACATGTTTCAAATGCTAATCATTTCTTCTGAACATACTATTGCACATGTCCTGTGAATATGTACATCCTATCTCTAGTCTTTCAAGGTGTTCTGGTGTTCATGAACATGAGTGTAAGTTATATTAAAAATAGCATGTCACCAATCTTGTAATTTCTGCTATAGAACAATTTTATTGCTAATTTCGTCCTTAAAATCATAAGTGAAGACTGAATTTTCAACATAATACACACAATTTCAGGATTATCCGGTTGTCAGTAAGCGTTTAAATGTGATCTAGATTCATTTATAATAATATTGAAACAACTGCGGGCACTAGATAGTGTGTGGTAAAAAATGGAGCTGCGCCGCACCAGAGAACACATTGTAACTGGGGAGCTTGAAAGGTTTGTGGTTGTGTATTTTGATACCCCCGCCAACGTACAACACGCAGAGATAATTAATACGAACAACTGTCATCTCTTTCATGTACACACATGAAACATATACTTCAGCACCCGATGCTGAAGAGTCGTGAGTGACACAAGCTCACATTCGTAATAATAGAAATAATAATAAATAATAATGCTTTTCTTGTTTAGCGTCGCTTCAACTGTTGTACGTTTTAATAGTCAGTAGGACGTCGGAATTTTGTCCGAAATGAGCTGTTTAACGTGATGGAAGCCACTGTAACGGAGTTAACTCATTTAAAAGTCCTTCAATGTCACCAAACTCAACAGAAATTGAGCCCGCTATCTCGAGAACAGATGGCGGCGAGGGAGATTAAATGTCTAATACCAGTAAGGTACAATATTTTCCTGGCATAAAAATGGAAAACCATGAGGAGAGCTGCCGATATAGGGGTTAGAATTCACAATCTATCAAGGTAAAGGCTTCGCGCTGTCGGAACATAAGGAAACCGACTATGCAAATGTGAGATAGGCATTCATAATAGCATACCCGCCTAATGAACGAAATTCAACTTATATCGCGAACTAGCCTACTTATGAACTTTGAATTTTGGGACTACATTCGGTCATTGAAGAGAACCTGGCAAACAAATATCGAAGTTTGATATCAAGGACTGAAAATCGAAAATCGAAAGTGTGACCAAGGATTTATCCTAAAACAAGGCAAAACGCGAAGACGGGTAAGTTGCAATGCAAGTTCGAACAATGTGACGTGAGAATGATGAAAGACCTGCCCGATTGAAATACGAGATGTTGGTCAGATAGATATTCTTCTTTTTTGTGTAATTCTTTAGTTTATCTACTCAGTACTTTTTGTTCGCATTTTATGATGTTTAATATTCGTCAAACTATGAGTTAGAAATGAAATATTTTCGTTGAAATATTCGGTGTATTTAGCCACATAGAAATTTTAAAACTTGATTCTCCCACCCTTGTGCAGCAAGGAGTTTAGACAGCAATGTTTAACATTGAGCCCAGTCACGTAAATATTGCCGATATCAATTCATCATTTCATTGTCTACTAAATAGTCAGAACTGGTGTTTTCCTTTCTGAAGTTCAGAAAACATATCTCCGTAAAATTTTAAAGTAGAAACGAAATTGTTGCATTATAATTTTCGTAATATTTCCTGTGTAAGATTTAGAGCAGAATGCAGTTATTGAAATTTTCCAACAAGAGCACACATTTCCCTTTCCACGTTACGTATAAAAAGGGGGTGCCTGGCCGAGGCGGTAAAGGCGTGCTTGGTTCGCCCGGAAGGACGTGGGTTCGAATCCCCGTCAGGAAGTTGTAAAATTTAAGAAGCAGATTTCCACTTCTGGAGGTGCATATGGCCCTGAGATTCACTCAGCCTACACCAAAAATGAGTACCAGGTCAATTCCTGGGGGCAAAGGCGGCCGGGCGTAGAGCTAACCACTCTACCCCATCACGTGCCGCGGTTAACAATGGTGGAAGCCTTAACCTTCCACTCCTCCAAGGGCCTTCATGGCCTGTACGGAGGTGACTTTGTCGTTACATATAAAAACTCCTTTGCACAAATATGCTTTTCATATTGCAGTTGTAGCGAGTGTTCCTTGTTTGTGGAAGTGAATCATTAATTAATATTGATTGATGAGGTGGTAGCGTGTGTGGTCAATGAAGGTCATGCAGGTTGTATGTAACTGGAATAACCTTTCTATGTCTTTCCTGGCGAAACGAGTATGGTATTTTATACGGAGCGGAGAGAATGATTTACACCGAACGAGTTTGCCATGCGGTTAGAGTCGCGTAACTGTGAGCTTGCATTCGGGACTTGGCGGGTCAATCAATCAATCAATCAATCAATCAATCAATCAATCAATCAATCAATCAATCAATCAATCAATCAATCAATCAATCAATCAATCAATCAATCAATCAATCAATCAATCAATCAATCAATCAATCAGCATTTAGGGCTGTCGCCCAGGTTGCAGATCTCTTAGCATTTTTTGCCATGTCTTTTCTTAAACGTTTTCAAAGAACTTGGAATATTATCGAACATTTTCTTGATAAATTATTCAAATCCGTTACTCCTTATCCCACCGGGCGGGCAGCTGTGAGCTCGCATCCGGGAGGTGGTGAGTTCGAACCCCACTGTCGGCAGCCCTGAAGATTGTTTTCCATGGTTTACCATTTTAACACCAGGGAAATGCTGGGGATGTACCTTAATTAAGGCCACGGCCGCTTCCTTTCCATTTCTAGGCCTTTCCTGTCCAATCGTCGCCATATGACCTATCTGTGTCGGTGCGACGTAAAGCAAAAAAAAAAAAAAAAGATCTCCTCATCCCATAAATGAATATTTGCTACGATTTGTCTTCTTGAATTCCAAATGTATCTTCACATTGCGCCCTTTGAACACTTACGCTATCGGGTGCAATGTTATGATACGTTTAAAAGCTCCACTGTAACATATTCATCTACTAATGCCATTCTACGCCGTCTCTTCACTGGCAGCTCGGAATATATCACTTAGACGCTTAGCCACTCTCCTTACTTCCAACTCTTCCCAGTCCAAAGTTTGCAACATTTTCGTACCACTACTCCTTTGGCGGAAATCACCCCGTACAAATCGTGCTGCTTTCCTTTGAATCTCTTCCAGTTCTCCGCTCAACTACTCCTAGTGTGGGGCCCATACACTGAAGCCATCCTCTAATTATTGGGGTCTTACCAGAGACGTATTACGCCCTCACTTTTACTCTTTCTTTGACCTCCTGAGTATAGAATATCTGCTATACCTTGCTAGAACCCTACAACATGGGTTGTGCCTTGATTCCGAACAACCAAATATACCCTGTACAGATTGCGAACAAGAGATTAGTGTTGACGTGATATACATAAAACAGATACAATTTTCAAAACAATTTCATATGTAATTTTTTTTCTAGTAGCATTAACATTAAATAGTACATTGGGAAGTTTTAGATAACCTAACCATATTTTAACAAATGTTTTTCTTATTAAAGGTGTTTAATAATTTATTTTGAGGTAATTTTTCCGTTTAGAACATTATCTTTTTTATTGTATAACATAACTGTAGGGTTAGTTGTTTATGGTGGATCAGTGAGAGTTGTATTATTATTATTATTATTATTATTATTATTATTATTATTATTATTATTATTATTATTATTATTATTATTATTATTCAAAATAATACATAAGTAGTGAAATAGTCAGTTTATTTGGAAACAAGTGAGTTATTGCTTACATGATTTTAACTTTTTTTTTGTACTACCCAGTATTCCAATTGTGTGTACCAGAACTTGGTTTACCAACTGAAGGTTAATATTTCTGCAGCCGTCAAGTTAGAATTTTGTTCATATCCAAATCAACATTTCTAGCCAAGCGAGTTGGACAACTTGGTATTTCGGGTAATAATAAACAAATATTTTACTGCAGCCAATGGCCATTAAAATATGTTTACATGACTAATTACATCAAACAGAATTTGATTAGTCCCACCTGTCCTTTAGTACACGTCACAAAATGATATAAGTCGCAAGTCTTTTCGCACAGTACACATATGCATTCCTTTCTCGGGGTGTGAAAAGTTTTGTTAGCACACACACGATGATGAAAACCGTGTGTTGCTAAACTAGTCACTATGTGCCTGAGTTCATAGTTTGCCTTCATCCAATCCGTACTGGTCATAGCCTCTGTGATGTAAAATGTTTCCCTTATATCTCCCTTCTTGGTTTTCAGCTCTGTTTGTAACTGGTTGAATGCATCTGTATTCAGCAATATTAGTTTGTGACGTAGTTCTTCTGTATAGAAGAGTTCTCTTGTCAGCTCGTAACATAATCTTGAAGGAGTGAATTTGGACAAACATAATACCTTTTTCATTTAGATTGCTTTTACACTTTCAATGTCTCGAATATTTCCTTTAGTGAGATGTTCCCATATCAATTCTAGGCCGTACGTCATTATCGGAGATATTTTTGCATGGAACAATTTCATAGCGACTTCAACCGAAAGTTTGCGCAAGATCAAGATGTCATTCATTGCTATTACGGCCGCAGCCACTCTATCCTTGATGTGTCTGGTATAAGTAGTTCCTGACGTCTGTAATGTAATGCCCAAATATTTAAAGTTGTTTACTATTGGCACAGATTCTCTTCCATTTTCATAGTGAATTTTTTCTTTTAATGCTGTTCTGCCTCCCTTGTGGAAGATCATCTGTACCGTCTTTTGTCGATTAATTCTGAATTTATTGTCCTCTGCCCAAATGTTCAGCTTGTTGAAAGCAGCCTGTAGTTTTTCGTGTTTTCTTGATACGAGTACCATGTCATCTGCATACATGTATAATATATGTACCTCGTCGCCTTCGACCTTTATTGTGGGTATTAGGTCTGAGACCGCTATACTGAAGAGTATGGGGCTCATTGGATCACCCTATAGTACTCCGTTCAGCAGCGTTATGGGATTCGAGATAGGACGTTATCGTTTACAGAGATGTAATTATAAGCAAGAATAGTCCTAATGATGTTCGTTAAAGGATTCACATATCCTATTATGTTTCCCACTTTCTTCAGTAGCTTTTCCCTGTTCACTAGGTCGAACTCTTTGTTGTAGTCTATGAAGATCGCGTAAAGTTTCCCTTTTGGATGTCTGAGGGTATCCGTTATGTCGTCAATCAGATTCTCTATCGCATTCATTGTAGATCTCCCTCGTCGAAAGCCGAATTGCTCTTTCGGTAAGGCGTGGTCTACCTCATCTTTTTTTTTTTTTTGCTAGGGGCTTTACGTCGCACCGACACAGATAGGTCTTATGGCGACGATGGGATAGGAAAGGCCTAGGAGTTGGAAGGAAGCGGCCGTGGCCTTAATTAAGGTACAGCCCCAGCATTTGCCTGGTGTGAAAATGGGAAACCACGGAAAACCATTTTCAGGGCTGCCGATAGTGGGATTCGAACCTACTATCTCCCGGATGCAAGCTCACAGCCGCGCGCCTCTACGCGCACGGCCAACTCGCCCGGTACCTCATCTATCAGTCTCGTTGTTAGTAACCTGGTAAAGAGTTTAAAGATATTGGTTTCTAAAGTAATTCCACGGTACGAATCCAGGCAACTCGTGCTTCCCTTTCCTTTATATAAGATCTTCATCATTGAGTGCCGCCAGGTGTCGGGGATTTTGTTCATTTCCACGCACTTATTGAAGAACGATGTCCACGTTGTTAGTAGTACATTTTCTGTAATTTGCATATGTTCGTTGAAAATGCCATCAATTCCTGCAGGTTTCTTAGCCTTCAAGTCCCTTAAGAAATTTTTTACTTCCTCTTCGGTGAAGTCCTGAAAGAGTTTTTGTTCTCCATGTACGATAGTATCTACTGAAGTTACAGATAAGTTGTCCGTGTTCATCACTTTCCTAAGATGTTCTTCCCAGTCTTCTATGGCAATATAATGAGGGAAGTGCGGCTTTGTTGGTTTTATAGCTATAAACGGATGTACTTTTGCCTCTTCGACGAGTTTCTCTCCTTCTTCATCTATATGTTTTTCGGGTAATAATTAAAGCGGCTTTCTAAAGAACTTCAGAAGACTGGTTCATATTGCTGCCACAATGCACCTAGATAAGCAGCGTGATATATATATAAATTATATATTCTTGCTCATTATATTATCGCTTAAGCGCCTCCACTTTATGCCTGGCCACAATCTCTACACATTAATGTGTGTCAAACCCATATCATCCCCTTCAGGTACCCACTAGTTCGCAATCTGAACACATTAATGTGCGTCAAACCCAAATCATCCCCATAAGGTACCCATTTGTTCGCAACCTGGCCTGTTCGCAATCAGGACGACACCACAGTATGAGCATCACTGGGATGACATTTCCTAAGCCCGAACAGCTTTCTATGAAGCCACTTAGTAATTTTGCAGGCGTGTTTCATATAAACAGGAAGAATGTTTTCCCACAGCTTACAAAGAAACCATGTCAAGCTGGCTGGCCTCTAACTATCGACTTTATGTTTATCAACCTTTCCCTTGTACTATTTGACGACTGTTGCAACTCTGTCCGGCTCCATGGCTAAATGGTTGGCTTGCTGGCCTTTGGTCACAAGGGTCCTGGGTTGGGGAGTTTTAACCATAATTCACTTAATTCCCCTGGCACGGCGACTGGGTGTATGTGTCGTCTTCGTCATCATTTCATCTTCATGACGACGCGCAGGTCACCTTTGTGTATCAAATCAAAGACCTGCACCAGGCCTCTCTGGAGGCACACGCCATTATTATTTATTGCAACTTTCCATTCATTTGGTATCCCTCCTTTATGCAAACAGTAATCAAATATGTATTTCAGATATGCCACTTTGTCCCAACCCATATCTATAACATATCCCTAGGAATCTTATCAATTCCAGCTGCTTTGGTAGTTTTTCAACTTTTGTATTTTTTTAAAATGACCACTACCTTCCCAATCCCAGCCTTTTCTCATCCTGGCGTCGCAGAATACCTTCGATGTATAAGTGCGACATTAAATCACTTGTAAGAAATAAATGATCTACCGAGTCCTTACATCAGGCTTGGGGAATTGATGCTGTCTGAGCATTTTTCCACTATCAAGCAATCCACCTATTGGAACAAAAGGAGCATTCAAGCACGATTGCTCATTCCTTATTTGACCATGCTGCCCTACTCGGAAGTATGGAGTAATTACTGTATTTATACTGTATGAGGAGGGAGCGAAGAGGTAGCACAAAGTGAAGGGTGTTCTTTAGACCAGTCATAGTCTATATTTACAACAGAGTTGGTGAACTACTTCGTGTCTTTCATTTGTGTAATGAAATGGTAAACTCATAATCATTACAGATTATTTCACTACTGGTGATAACCATTGCCATTCCAATTTCCTGCAATCCTGAATTCAATTTCTTGTTTACTACCATTCTACAACTGAAATTCGTTATTTCAGGGATAAGAATAATAGCGCGTGGCTATTAAGCAATTAAGGTTAAAATCCTCGACCTTGCCGGGAATCGAACTCGGGACCCTTGGGCCAATTATCAGCATGCTAACCAATTAGCCATGGCCATTATTCATTTTTTTATTTCTGCATTGGATGAATGAACTGCATGCATTAATGAGTAAGTATGCAACCCACGTATTTCGAAATTAAATAAATAAATAAATAAGTAAATAAATAAATAAATTAATAAATAAATAAATACAACCTTTTTCCAGTCATTTGAACGGGTCAGAAATGGAATGAATGAAGCCCCCATCCAGCAGCGAGGATAGAAGTTGTGCCGGCTGCTGTGGCCTGTGACACTCCTGTGGTGAAGTGATTAATGACTGAAAGATAAAATGATATTGGACAGCCTTGCTGTAATGAAAGATAACAGGAAAAACCGGAGTACCCAGAGAAGAACTTGTCCCGCCTCCGCTTTATCCAGTGACCAGCATTTGAACGACGGAACGAAACGGTGAGAAGCCGGCGCTGTGCAATCCGAACCACAGTGGCTCTTATAATAATAATAATAATAATAATAATAATAATAATAATAATAATAATAATAATAATAATAATAATAATAATAATAATAATAATAATAAAGCGTGTTCGATTCCAGGCCATGTTGGGCGCTATAACTTGGATCTGAGGGCTTGTGTCGTTACAATTGACGAACTATCTAATATTAAGATGACGGTCCCAGTCTGAAAAGCTGAAAAGAGGATTCTTTACGCTAACCACGGGGCACCGTACGATCTGCAGGCCTTCGGGCTGAGATTCGCTAGCTTTCCGGGAGAAAGGTCCGTCGATGATAGTAGTGTCAAGGGTAATGATGATAATAATAATAATAATAATAATAATAATAATAATAATAATAATAATAATAATAATAATAATAATAATAATAATCCGAGCGAGTTCGCCGTTCAGTTAAGGCTGCGCAGATTTTAGCTTGCATTCGGGAGATCGTGGGTTTGAACCCCCACTGTCGACAGCCCTAAAGACGGTTTTCTGTGGTTTCCAATTTTCAACTAGGCAAATGCTGGGGCTATACCTTAATTAAGGCCATGACAGCTTCATTGCTACTATTAGCCTTTTCCTATCCCATCGTCGCACTAAGACCTATCTATGCGGGTGCGAGGTAAAGCAACTTGCATGATAATACTACTACTAATAATAACAACAATAACAATAAAGAAGAATAAACTGATCTCGCTGGCTACCTCGTACGAGCCGGGTAGCCATGAGCTTGATTTATGAGTTGTGTTTGAATCTCACTTTCGGCAACACTGAAGATCATTCTGAGTGCTTTCAGTATTTCATACCAGGGAAATGTTGGGTCTGTTTGTTAATTAAGTCCATATGCGACACCTTCCCAGTCTCAGCATTTTCCTATCCCGGTGACATTCATAATCTGTAGATGTTCCAGTTACTTTAATCCATTAGTAAACTATAATAATCTTGGAAATATGAACAGAGTGGTTCAACAGCCTCTTAGGGTCCTTAAGCTCGATATTGCTCTGCTTGCTACTTGTAAGTCTCCAATGAAACATGAGGCTACCCTTCACGGGGCAAACGACTACCTTGCAATCCTCGCTCCACTATTCCTCTAACAAGCATTTACTGCATGGTGTTAAAATACATAATGGACTACCTGTTAAACGATCAAGTCAATAGGTTGTGCGATGTGATTATTTTGTTGTAAAATGGAAAAGGAACACTATAAACTATGGATAATATATATGACATGCACTGCATGACAAAAATATTGATGCACCCAGAAGAAATGGTCGGATGTTAATGTAACTTTATACGCGTACAAACCAACTATGAGTATGTAATTGATTAGAGTTGCAATTCTCTGTGACAGGTGACGCCACCAGAGTGCATTAGTGTTGTTCGTTGTTAGTGTTGTTGCCAGGCCTCGTAGGGCATATAAGGGGCGTGAACAGCGTCAGATGGTGAGTGATCACTGTGTAGGACACAGAAGTACCACGTACTCGTGTGAGACAGCATTATCAGCACCTGACATAGTTTGAAACGAGCCTCATTGTGTCTCCATTTGGCTGGTTGGTCGATTCGTGCAATATCCATATCTGTGGGGCATTCTGATGAGAAAATGTCCCGACGTTGGACTGCGTCGGAACGTGACGGCAGCCATCCCCGTCGTCAAGTTCCAGCTGACGAAGTCTTATCACCACAAGGGAGGATCGCCGTATTGTGTACCAAACACATCGTAACCCCTTCACATCTGCGCCTGACATCTGAGAACAAGTAATGGACTCCCTGCATTATTCTGTGTCCTCCAGCACCATGGGTCAGAGGTTAGAAGTGACCGGACTAGGGATTTGCTGTCCCGTGTGCATGCTGTCGTTAACACCACAACATAGACGGCTGTGTTTGGAGTGATAGCGCAACCGGGAAGCGTGGACTGCTGATTAATGGCGAATGGCATTGCGTTGTGTTCATCGATGAATAATGGTTCTGCACTACCCTGGATGATCATTGTCTGCGAGTTTTGGATATAATATATATAATGATATAATGGTGTAGGGAGCTATCGGGTATGACTTCAGGTCACGGCTGGTAGTGACTGAGGGAACTCTGACGGCACAACGGTATGTCACGGACATCCTGCATCCTCATGTGTTGCCTCTCATGTGACAGTATTGTGGTGCCATTTTTCCACAGGACAATGCTCGTCCACACACAGTACGTGTCTCTATGAACTATCTGCCTGAAGTTGAGGTACTTCAGTGTCCAGTAACATCCCCAGATCTATCCCCGATAGAACATGTGTGGAACCTGCTCGGACGTCAACCCCGTACCAATGACAGTATCCAGGATATGAAAGACCCGTTTAAACAATTGTGACCGAGCTCGATAACTGCAGTTGCTTAAGTGCGGCCAGTATCCAGTACTCGGGAGATAGTAGGTTCGAACCCCACTGTCGGCAGCCCTGAAAATGGTTTTCCGTGGTTTCTCGTTTTCACACCAGGCAAATGCTGGGGCTGTACCTTAATTAAGGCCACGGCCGCTTCCTTCCCACTCGTAGCCCTTTCCTGTCCCATCGTCGCCATATGACCTATCTGTGTCGGTGCGACGTAAAGCAACTAGCAAGAAAAAAAAAACAATTGTGGGCCAGCTTACCTCAGGTGATGATACAACGGCTTTATGACACCCTTTCCAACTGAATCAGTGCGTGCATCTAGGTCAGATAGGGTGCAAGATCATACTGATAAGAGGGCTCTTACTGCCAAGTTCTTTGAACATTTGACTCAGTTTTGTAATCACTGAAATAACATCACATATACTCTCAACACGTAAAGTTTCATTTTATTTACTCCTCCCATTCCGGATGCTTCAATTGTTTTTGTCAGGAAGTGTGTATTGAACACCAAGCTGGAAAAGGCATGCAATAGTAGGGCACTTCTTGCCATCGTTAAATGTGTTGTCTCATTAGCTTCATCAGTAAGGTACCAGTCACTCTTGAGATGTGAAAACGAATTCTACTCTCTGCATTTATTGTACGTACAATATTCACAGTTTCATTGCAAATATATTCGGCACAGCGCGCTCCACTGGAACTGTAACATGTGTTGTGTTATGTTATGTTATGTTATGTTATGTTATGTTATGTTATGTTATGTTATGTTATGTTATGTTATGTTATGTTATGTTATGTTATGTTATGTTATGTTATGTTATGTTATGTTATGTTATGTTATGTTATGTTATGTTATGTTATGTTATGTTATGTTATGTTATGTTATGTTATGTTATGTTATGTTATGTTATGTTATGTTATGTTATGTTATGTTATGTTATGTTATGTTGCTTGAGCTGCAACTCTACTTATTATACTAAGAATAAAGGTCACGGTACAGTGTTTATTCATTTCAGTGATGGATACTTGATATGCTACTCATTTATGAATACATAACACAGAACTCATTCCAGTCACAATGCCAGAGCTTCCTGGCAGAAAAAAAACAGCCAGCCAATAGGCTACGTGTTGGAGTCTTTAACGAAGCTTGTATGCAACTTGAGCACTTGAAATGATGCTATTAGAGATGTTCCCAACAGCACATCCGGTTACAAAGAAGACATTGCTTCATACACCGGTAGGTATGACTGTGAGTAAGGTATTTTTACGGGTTGGATGGGTTCCTCCTCCTCACGCTGACTTAAAATGCATGATTAAACTCACAACGTCATAACCTACAACTGGCTACATGTTCGTGTTTAAACTTTCAGGCTTGGATTCAAACTCAGGCTTAACCTCACAGGGACTCTAAACATCACAGATCGAAGTTCGACGCCTGGGCTAACCACATAAAGGTATAAGCTTAATATTAAAGGCTTGGATTCGACCAGGGCTTTACTTTACAGGGTAAATAACCTTACAGGCTCAAGTTTGATGCTCACGCTAACTTCATAACAATGCGAGCTTGACCTAACAGCTGACGTCACTACGTAACCAAACTTTATTTTACAGATAAAATGCTCAGTGCTCGGGCTAACTGCAAGCTTAACTTTACAGGCTTGGATTCGATCCCAGGCTTAACCTAACTTAATATTAGGCAATACAACCGCTATACGTTGTTCTTATTAGACTCACTCTGGAGAGTCAACTCAGGGGCTCACAACTTGTAACTTAAGGCTAATTGGTTTTGTGGGACTAATTTCGGGGAGCTACCTCAAGGTTTACTGAGAAAGTTAGCTGATATACATTGCTCTGAAGATCTCTTTTAGGAGCTTAAAATGTAACTTACCTAAATTTGGGGCCCTGAACCAAGGGTTACTGCACGAGGTGGCTGCCATCCATTGCACCTACGCGGTTAACTCGATATGGCTACTTCAAGGACTCACAATATGTAACATAGGACCTATTGTGATATTTTGAATTTAACCCTGCCGGGCTGAATGGCTCAGACGGTTGAGGCACTGGCCATCTGATCGCAACTTGATAGGTTCGATTCTGGCTCAGTACGGTGGCATTTAAAGGTGCTCAAATATGGTCAGCCTCTTGTCGGTACTGGCACGTAAAAAACTTCTGCTGCATTAAATTCCGGCACCTCGGCGTCTTAGAAAATCGTAGAAATAGTTAGTGGGTCGTAAAGCAAATACCATTACTTTTAATACTATCTTTATCCTTAATTTAACGCAGGCTTAACTTAGCTGTCTAACTAGTTAAGATGGCTGATATGCATTGTTCTTATATGGCTAACACTGGAGAGCTACTTCAGGAACACGGTTTTTAACTCGGGATCTATTGGTCTTATTAGGCTAGAGGTTGGACCCCATCTGTGTTAGTTTATTCGTTAGTGCTTTCTGAGCTTGAGTTCAAGGTTTCGATTCTTTCATTCTTAAATTGGGAGGGGTATTACTTCGATCTTCAGCATGAGTTCAAGCCTTCGATTTTTGTACGCTTCAGAAAATTCTGTTACTGGAATGGGCTATTAGGTTAAGCTTGCATGTTTATGCAGTTAGCCTGAGCATCGAACTTGAGACTGTGTGTTTAGTAACCCTGTAATGTTAAGCCTGGGGTTCAATCCAAGCCTGTAAGTTTAAGCTTGCCCACGTAACAAGCGTTATGTTTCGACAACATGTGAGGTTAAGCATGTCCTCTTAGTCAGTACCTTCTTGATGAAGAGGCCTCCTCTCAGGTGCATGAGGAGTTCATGGTACATTTTTTCAATGGATATTACTCAAGTTCTTCAGTGATGTAGACTTTCCAGGGCCAAATAAAAATACATGCCTTTCAAACGAATAGGTATGATACTATATCACATTCACAGTAACAAGTGGTGATGAAAAAATCTGAGAGTGCCTGGCTTGAACGAGACTATGCAGGCTTAGTTTCATACGCAAAGTGAAGCGTGCTTTTACAGTCTCTGCTAGGACAAGACCTGCCACTCAGTCGAAATTTTTTCAGTTTATTCCGCAGTCTCAAAGCACACGTCCCGTTTGAACGTGTTATTCGCAGATGTGATAACATTCTGGATTCAGTAGAGTTTCTATAATTGACTTAAATCATGCGGTAAGGATTTGGTTTGAGATCTCCAGCGTGAACACAAACATTTCGTTTTATTAATTTTGCGCAGAAAGAGAGATCAAATTTTCTAGGTTTACCGAGCGAATGGTTGCGTGGATTGAGCCACGTAGCTGTCAGCTTACATTCGGGACATAGTGTGTTCGAACCCCATTGTCGGCAGCATAGGGGGTGGTTCTCCGTCATTTCTCATTTTTCGCGCCAGAAAAATTCTGGGGCTGTATGTTAATTAAGACAACGGTTGCTTCCTTCTCAGTACTAGTCCTGCCCTATCCCATCATCACCATAAGACATAACTGTGTCGGTGGGAGTAAAACCAAATTGTATGAAATGAAAAAGTTTTTATGATATCTACGCAGTAGGCCCTGTGTATCGCGCAAAACTAAATCATAAGGAGCTGGTAGATGACCCTATACGATATTGGAAATAAATACATGCACTCTTCATCAGTGGCGGCTCGTGACCAAATTTTTCGGGGGTTCACAACAAAATTTGTGTTCACGTCTCAAATATACCAAAGTAGAATTCAAATAAGTAAAAAATCACTTACTTAAATCATTTTACTAAACGTTCCTTGTATGATTGCTTCTCTTCTCATAATAAGGTGGAACTCTTATAACCGAGGATGCAGTTTTCCGAGCCTAATTTGTGAGTGTACAAGGAAACTAAAATTACGAGTGCCGGGATGATTCGCTCAGGCTTGGGCTAAGGCTGAGGCTCTGGCTTTCTGTTCCCGTAATTACGAACACCTGTTCAGAACTAGCTACTAGCAAAATCTTCCGGCGATGTAATGCAATAGTAACTTCTGCGAGCTGTGGCCAACAGTAACAGGGGAGGTGGTGGACCCTTGTGGTCAACTGTAATACTATATCTTGTTTGATTGTGGTTGTAGACGGAAACGCACATTCCTTACCGTGCTCCTCGCTTATGGAGATATATGTGCATAAACCATGACGTCATCTCCATGCGCATGCGTATAGTCTTAGCCTAACGCTCGTAGCAAAATCTCGAGTGTGCTCCCTGGCATTGTCAGTCGAAACGAACAGCTGTCAGTGTAACGGTGCTTCGATATAAGTAGAATGCTTTCGATCGACTGACTAAATCCGGTCGTAAAAAGGAAACAATTTTGAATTACCGGCATCCATGAATTTGTGAATATGGGTTAGAACCGGGTGTTCACGTGCTCATGTGCTCCTGAGAGCCCACCGCCACTGCTCATAATCTATATGATTTGATTGGAGAAGTCTGAAGAATTCCACTTGAATAAACGAAACATACCATTGTGTGTTTAATAACGTTTTTGTTTCTTCTGATATGCCTTTTTATTTATTAGTATAGAATTTCGCACAATGTGCATGGAGTAGTTAATTTTCACAGAACTTTCTTAGAGAGAAGCCGCGTCGATTACACCACAGTACGTGATATCTGTCACATGGCCGGCCGCATAGTTCACACAGACACTGTATATCCGGGACGTGGAACTTCTTCATGCTGCACACTCTATGGTGAAACCCATGTACTGCAAGACGGGTAACTATATGTCGAAGCTCGTAGTTCAAGTCCATCCAGTCAGTTGACATCATTGCTTCGGTCGCGTAGAAATCGCCCCATATTTCCTTCCGTTTCTCTTGCAGCTCGTGTAATAATTGTTGATAGGCCTCAGTAGATGGCAGATGCAACTGCATGCGAAGTTCTTCCATGTAGTATTCCTGCCGAGCCAGAACATACACCAGGCGGGAAGGGGTGAATTTTGAGAGATTCATAGCCTTTTTCAGATACCTTGCTTTGACGCTTTCTAATAGTTTCAGGTCTTGCTTCTGCAGGTGGTCCCATATACATTCCAGTGCATACGTCAAGACGGGTGTCACCTTCAGCTTAAATAGGTCCATAGCCGTTTTGAGCGAAAGTTTGCTGATATTCTTCACTTCGCTCATTGCAGCCACTGCAGACGCTACCTTCTCCTTTATATGTATGGAGAAGACATCGCCATGGGTTTGGAATGTAAGACCCAGATACTTGAAATTGTTCACTATTTGCAGGTTTGACCCACTTGGTTTGCAGCTAGTCTTCCTCCCTTTCTGAAGGTCATCATGACCGTTTTCACTTTATTCATCCTTAGCCCATTCTCTTTAGACCATTTCAGTAATTTGTCGAAGGCTACTTGTAACTGCTCAATCGATTCCGAAGTTAGAACCATGTCGTCCGCATACATATAGATCGCGACTTTGTTCATGCTAACTACTTGTACTACATCCAAGACAGCTATGTTGAACAGTAGGGGGCTTGGTGGGTCGCCCTGCAATATACCGTTCGTTTGTTCTAACACGCTGGATACGGATCTGTTGTCGTCGATCTGGACCACGTTGTTCGCAAGAATACTCCTTATAAGCATTGATATGTAGTTTTGAGGTCCAATTAGGGATTCTAGCTTCTCTATTATAAGCTTTCTGCTCACCAGGTCGAAGGCCTTGCAATAGTCAATAAATATGGCATGTAGTTTGCCACCTTTCAGTCTCATTGATCTCTCGATATCATTTTTGTAGGCATTTTATGCCGTCGATTGTTGAACGACCCTTCCGGAAACCAAGTTGTTCCTCAGGTAATCTTTTGTCCACTAAGTCTGATAGTCTTTCCGTCAATAATCTTGTCAGTATTTTAAAGCCTGCACATTCTAAAGCAATGCCCCTATATGAGTTAGGGTCACCTATGTCTCCTTTTCCCTTGTATAACACCTTTAGTAATGAGCTTCTCCACTTGTCTGGCACGTTGCACTCTAGTAGGCAGTTATTAAGCAAGTGTGTCCAGTCTTCTGTCAGTACATTTGTGCTCTCTGTTATGTGTTCGTTGAAAATCTGGTCAGGGCCTTTTTAAATGATACAAATTGTGCTTGACATATTGGAATTCGCTTTTTCTTGTTCTCACCTAACAAATAATCATGTTGTATAGTAAGTCTATAGTGTTATTTCTGTAAAGTTAACATTACTGTTTTAACCATTTCTTTACCGTGCTCGAAGGATACGGTTGTCTCCAGTATTGGTTTTAATGTCTGGGATATGGTGGAGTGGAGGCAACCCACAGTCTGAGCTGGGGTACAACTGTTATCGAGAGTCACCTGTACAATGAAGAACGTTTCGCTGACGGAAGCGGGATATAATTTAATACCACAGCAATTCCCAGTCATTCCCCTCTAAATAATCATATTTACCGTCCTGGGGGCCATTATGTGTAAACACTAGTAGTAAACACGGAATGAAACCATTATCAGGAGACACTGTGCATGGTGCCCTCTCCCTTGTCCCAGTAAATTGATTTCCTGCGGCTTACTCGGCGGTGGCACGCTTCGCGTTGGTCTCCTCCCCACCGTTCCAGCACGGTTGAGTCATCTGGTTATGTCGTCCATATAGGTGTTGATTCAATTACGAAGCTACAGTAATTTCCTGAACAAAACACTGAAGTACCGCCCTGTACATTTAAATGTTCTTTTTGCTAGTTGTTTTACGTCGCACCGACACAGATAGGTCTTACGGCGACGATGGGAAAGGAAAGGGCTAGGGGTGGGAAGGAAGCGGCCGTGGCCTTAATTAAGGTACAGCCCCAGCATTTGCCTGGTGTGAAAATGGGAAACCACGGAAAACCATTTTCAGGGCTGCCGACAGTGAGGTTCGAACATACTATCTCCCGAATTCTGGATACTGGCCGCACTTAAGCGACTGCAGCTATCGAGCTCGGTCATTTAAAAGATTGAGTTTCCATGCTGGCGAATCTGCATTGGGAGAGAGCAAATAGATCTTAGTGTGGCAGTTATAAAAAAGTGTTGGAATTGAAGAATTTAGTTTCAAAATGATAACTTGAGCTCTTCAGTTGATCGACATGAGATCAAAATCAAAATATTCTCTGAGGGTCATGAAGAAATATAAGTGCACGTAAGGAAGATTGTTTGAAGTGAGAGTCCAGAACCAAAGTTAAGCATTCTTCTACAAGCTCCATCACGTTTCTTACACATTGGTGGGTCGCAGGTCCAGGTCGGTTGTACATGTGGGCTCAGATAAGTTTTACTACGGGATGCCCTCCCTCACTTCAACATTATGTGAAGGGATGTATTCAACTATCATTTTTTGTGACTGTTGTAGTCGGCAGCTATGTGTTTAAATTACAAGACATATTATATTAATACGAACACAAAACAGAATTTGGTGAATCGATCCTGAAGAGCTCTGAAACGGTGGCTGCTAACACTGACCATTTAGATGAGGACCCTTGAAACTAGATTAAATATAAGGGTGTAATCTACCCGAAGGCAGATCCGAACCCCCGCAGAGGTGTGCCTGAGCCGGAGTTTACGTGTGGTAGAGTGGCCAGTTCCTTTCAGCTCCTCCATTCCCTTATCCCTCACGAACAGCGCGTGGTAACCCAACCAAATGTTGAACACGCCCAATGTTGCTTAACTTTGGAGATCTCACGGGATCCGGTGTTTCAACATGGCTACCGCCGTTAGCAAAACTAGATTATTGTTATTATTAATAATAATAATAATAATAATAATAATAATAATCACACAAATTAACATCAGTAACCCGGCTGGGACTTGAACCTGGAACACCGAGAACGGACTGCCAAGACGCTGACCAGTTAGTTTAGAAGCTATACTCTGAAATGTTTAAGATGGGAATTAAATGGCACAACATGAAAATTATCTGGAGGAAAAGTACGTAACCGTGTAGACATGCGATAAAATCTTTCATTAAACAAAGAGGGAGTTACATAACTCGTGTTCAGACTGTCTGTAAGGCCATCAGCCCAGAGTCTGATTGGATCTTCAAATAGCACCACCAAAGACTATGCAGTTATAGGGGAACCGCAAAAACCAATGGCAGAGCCCAAATGAGGCATACTAGGCAAGATGATGAGTGAGGTAGTCTGCCATTGCTTTCCTCACTGAACCAGAAGGTGCTACTCCAGCACGACTGGTCCTATGAGCAACACCTTTCATAACACTCGACACTAGATGTACTCCAAATATCATTACTCAACACCAACCATACCCCCAGCAGCTTCCATATAGTCACAGCCATGGATGAGACTGGAACTTCGGTGGAAGCTACACTTTGCTCTGGCCTGTGCCAAGAGATTGATACAAAAATACTGCATCCATCAAGAAATGGCAACAGACTAGAGGAAACTGAATATTGTATTAGTTATAAAATGAGTCACCAAATTATTATTCAGAATTGGATCCATTTTTGATATTATGTTCTCTTCATTCCGTTGTGCATTCATTTCGGTTAAGCCTTTGTTAACCTACTGTTCTTCACTTTCCTTTTTGTGGAATATTCCCTATCTTACAAACCGATGTCTTTATCATTTTCTCGTTTTAAACTCACGGCTCAGAAATATCAGATGTGCGTCCAAAGATGGTGACTGTAACTACTTCTCTCAATCACCTTCTTCTTGGATGTTTCCAGTGATTTGAAATCAGCAGCATGTGTGGATTAAGTCCAGTTTTACGGACGGGCACCCTTCTTGACCCGAAACCTGTTAGAATGCATGTTTTGTACTATTGCGCTTTTCTGAGGTGGTTGATAGTATGACGTTTTGAACGTAAATAAATCTACATGAACACCCATCCCCTGCGCTAGAGGAATTATTTAGTGTAACTAAAATCCCAGGCACGGCCAAGAAATGAACTCAGTGTTCTCCGAACTGAAGGACACTACACTGAACATTTGCCAAGGAGTCAGACGGACAACTGTGAATACAATAGCATATTCAGAACCTATGATGATAAAGATGCTCAAGGAAGATAAAAAATTAAAACCTAGAAATGCAGCTGGAATTGATGCTATTTCTGGGTATATACTCATTGCAATGGGTTTCGTTATATTATCATATCTGAAAATGAAGGAGCTATACGTAATGAATAGAAAGTTGCCAGTGTAGCCCCAGTGTACGAAGGAAAGGTTGATAAACATATATTGGATAACTACGGTCAATTAGCTTGATATATAATCACTGCCCTGCATAATCCGTGAATGCTAGAATGCTCTTCCTATCCATTTTTTACCACATACTGATATGCAGTCCATCAGAACATTTTTGGTTTTGCTCATTTTCGTATGCTTATGTGTAAACGAAAATAAACCTTCAATAAATTTTCCTGTATGTGTTCGAAAATACGTCATGCAAACATTCATTCCTGTAGTACGTCACGGTAAGGTTAATTTTCCTTTACATACGTGCTCAAGTTATTATCATTTACTTGAACCTGTAGTGATTCAGATGGGGCTTCCACCAGGCAGTATTATTGGAAATATGTTTCCTTATATGTAAATGATATGAGTAAAGAACTGGAATCACAGATAAGGGTTTTGCGGATGATTTTATGCTGTATGGAGTAGTGAATAATGTATATGGTGTTGAGTGGCTGCTAAAAGACCTCGATAATATTGTGAGAAGGATAGCAGAGAGTAGTAAGGTGGAAAGTAGCGTGAAAAGTCAGGTTGTAAGTTTCACCATGAGGAGAAATTCTTCTCACTTTTAATTACTATGTTGACGGGATGAACTTACATCATGGGGATCACTATATGTACTTAGGTGTTAAAGTAAGGAAAATATTAATTTGGGTAATCACATTAAAGAGGTAATAAAAGTTGATTGCAGGTCCTTTCATACAATTGTCAGGGTATTTGTGGGTTACTGTCAAATTGCAAAGGACAGGGTGTATAAGTCACTGGTACAACCACAATTAGGTTATGGTCCCAGTGAAAAGGACATTTACAAGGATTATTTGATTCCTAAGGAAAACAGAACGATAGTTTTTTCTATGTGATTTCCGACAAACGAGTATTTCTGAGAAAATATTGCTAACTTCAGGCTGGGTTGAATTAGGAGTAAAGAGACGAGCTGCTCCACTATGCGGTATGTTTTGAGCTGTAAGTGGAGAGGTGGTGTGGAATTGCAACAGTAGACGAATAAGTTTGAATGGAGTTTTTAAAAGTAGGAAGCATAATTATTTGAAGATAAATTTGGAATTCAAGAGGAAAAATGGGGGCAAATAATCGTTTAAAGGGAGGGGAATTAGGTATGGAAGAATTTACCAAGGGAGATGTTCGATGAATTTCAATCTTTGAAGTAATTTATGAAAATATTAGTTAAACAATTGATAGGGAATCTACCACTGGGCGACAGCCCTAAATGCAGCTCTTTGGTGATTGATTGATTGATTGATTGATTGATTGATTGATTGATTAATTGATTGATTGATTGATTGATTGATTGATTGATTGATTGATTGATTGATTGATTGATTGATTGATTGATTGATTTCGCAAATATCTTCAGTCAATGAGCTTAAGTAGATAAAATCTGCAAATATTACGTACTATATACTAGTAATAATAATAATAATAATAATCATAATAATAATATAAACTTGTTGTTTACTTCTGTTGCTTTACTGTACTCCGCTCTTAAGTCCGGATGTAATTGGAAATTGGCTACTTCTGGTGACTAAAAATCTCTTGGAATACCAGAGCTTCTATGAGCGGCGCTCATTGAGCGTTCATGAAGGTGTATATTATCTTGTGTAGGGGAACTTTTATGTACAGATTATTCATTTACTTATTTTCGAAGTTCTTTAACATCATCGCTCTTGTCGTCCGACTCGTTGGCTGAATGGTCAGCGTACTGGCCTTCGGTTCAGAGGGTCCCGGGTTCGATTCCCGGCCGGGTCGGGGATTTTAACCTTCATTGGTTAATTCCAATGACCCGGGGGCTGGGTGTTTGTGCTGTCCCCAACATCCCTGCAATTCTCACACCACACATAACACTATCCTCCACCACAATAACACGCGGTTACCTACACATGGCAGATGCCGCCCACCCTCATCGGAGGGTCTGCCTTACAAGGGCTGCACTCGGCTAGAAATCGCCACACGAAATTATTATTATTATCGCTCTTGTCCACCAATAATAGTGATACGTTCATTCATCCACCAAACGTCCCTAAATCTCAGAACGTAATAGCTCACTGGGGTTATGATAATAATGATGCTATGAATGATAATACACAATCTATTCATATGTATTCATCAAAACACGAAGCACTCAGACAGTGCCTAACGGTAGGTGGAAGGGGGATTGCGAACATTAAATATACACGCACGATTTTCGTTATAAGAAAGATTTTCAAATTTCGTGTTAAAAATTGTTTAGGAAACTCATTCCAGAAAGTAGTCTCCGATATTTAACAATTTACTTTTAAAATTATTTATATAGCCATCAGGCATGACCTATGTTACGATTTGTTTAACATAATCAGGAATGTCCGCAACTAACGTCCATAAACCTCATGACAACTACCACAGAAACACACAATTGCTGAGCACTTCCTTTCACATTGTTGGTGAAGCAAATCTGGATAAGGTGAGTTACGGATTCTCAGTTCTTTTGGTTTTATTAACCTCACAGTCTCATGCACTCAACTTGATCGGTTGTACGGACAATTGACAGATAGAGCGGTGTAATGGGAATGGATGAATTGAGGTCATAGCTTGGAAATACAATAAATGGGATTCAGAAGATAGTAATTTGATTCGATAAGCATATGCAACCCTGCAAGAACTAGAAACACCGGGCGAGTTGGCCGTGCGGTTAGGGGCGCGTGGCTGTGTGCTTGCATCCGGGATATAGTGGGCTTGAATCCCGCTGTCGGCAGCCCTGAAGATGGTTTTCCGTGGTTTCCCATTTTCACACCAGGCAAATGCTGGGGCTGTACCTTATTTAAGGCCACGGGCGCTTCCTTCCAACTCCTAGTCTTTCCTAAACACAAAGTTGCCATAAGACCTATCTGTGTCGGTGCGACGTAAAGCCATTAGCAAAAAAAAAGAAATAAAATAGAATCGTCTACTGTTTCCATCAATTTAAAAAAGTCAAGGAAATCGACAGGGGAATTCAGGAGATGTATCGATTGCACCGAACGTAACCCAATCTGCAGCGAGCTGACTATTGCTGGGCTTAAGTTACACAAAATAAAAATCTCTGTGCATGCAGGTACTTGTTGGAAAGCTCGAGGATTAGAAAATTAGACATGATCAGTAAACACTTCCTGAGAATATGCTCTAGGAATGTTCAGAAAAATATACCAGAATGCATTGAATACATTAACACAATAGAAGAAACACTTATGTCACAATAATAAGACGTAAATACAGGATAAATTGAACAATTTTTAGGAGAGGCATAGGGAAAGAAACAGTACCATCATGGAAAGGACGAAAATCTGCTATGACTGCAAGCTCTATACGCTATTGACACAGAGCAAGGAATCAAAACCAGTAAAACTAACTACGGAAACCAATAGTACACGATAGAGTGAATTCGAAATAATTTGGACAGATTGGCTCAGATGAAAATGAAACCCTTCTGAAGTAACATATAAATCATACAAATGAAAAAATGGGAAACTGGCAGCGTTTTATAGATAATCGGGAAGCGTTTGACTGTTGCAAGGAATAAACTGAAAACCAGCTCAGTAAGTGAAATATTTCTAACCAGTGTGTTACAGGTCGTGAACATTAGATTGAATTCGGAAGATAGCGTTTTTCAGCCCAGCCTACGGCAACCCTGAAATTATTTTCCATAGATTCCCATTTTATACCAGGCAAATGCCGAGACTGTACCTTAGTTCAAGTCATGTGTGCCCCCTTCAAAACTTCTAAACTCAATCCATCCCATTATCAGCATACTTGTGTGTGTTAGTGTGATGTCAAACGGTTAACAAAAGGAAGTCGTATTTTTTGCTGAAACATCGGTTAACTAATCTAGATTGGGAATGAAATTTCCGAAACGAGGAAGGAAATGGTGATAGTGGTAAATAAACTCTAGTATCATAAAGTACATAGAGTGGATGAGCTTCTAGTAGACAAAGCGGTGAAGCAAGAATGAAAAGTCTTCGTAGCGAAACACTACACAACCAGAGAGTATAAAATTCGTCATAATTATATTAAAGGACGAATCACTCTAAGCGGTAAGCAATAGGTTAGTTAATGCCTAATGGCTATAGAATTTGAAAACTGTGTGCGATAATTGGTTGCAAAATCATTAGGTAAAAAGCCTTCTATGTGTTTTCAATAAATTGTTTTCCAGGGCAGATTTCCACTAAGGGTCTAGTAATTGAGCAGTGATATTAGAATAATTGGCTGTTGGGATTACGGTTTAACGTAATATCAATTAAAAACGTGTTAGTTACGTAGAGGGATTGTGATATCAGGTTATCATATGCAATCAAAAGCGTGTTTGTAAACAAGGTGGCCTCAGTGTGAGTTGAGGGTGGAATGAGGTCTTATTTCGAAAGCGTCATATGTAGAATAACTACCGAAAGGCGTAAATTGGTAGTTTTGAAATTTAGCTAAGAAAAAATCAGATAAATTGTCTGATGATCTAGTTGTTGTAATTGTAGACCCTGTAGAAAACACACAGTATTATACTAGTATCATAGAACTACAATTTTACAATAGCTTTACGTCGCAGAGACACATATAGCAAAGGGCCAGGAGTGGGAAGGAAGCGACCATGTCTTTATTTAAGGCACAGACCCAGCATTTTCCTGTCGTTCAAATGGGAAACCACAGAAAACCATATGCAGGGCTATGAACAATGGAGTTCAAACCGACTACTCCCCGAAAGCATGCTGATTACTACGTGACTCAAACCGTGCAGCCACTCGGTCAGTATCAGAGAAATTGAAGAGAAGTGCACCAAATATGGCACTAAATTAAGCTTCCTCTAGATTAAATCGATGTCGGCAGGGAAAAACCTAACAAAACTAAAGGTCATACCAGGAATACGAAACTGGAGCACATGGACCAATTCTTTATTTTCTTCTCCCATGACGTAAAAGAAATAGAAAACAAACAGTGAATTCACATTTTCAATCGACGGTGTTTCATAAGGAATGGAGGAGTTCACAAATCGAATTTTGCTTACAATGGTCTGTTTTGAAAGCGACCATGTTGTATGGGAGTGAAAGCTGCAGAGGAAGTGCTCAATATTGAACACATTAAGGCCCTTCAGTGGATACCTACCTTCCTTACCTATCAGCAAATCGGCATGAGATCTTTCTCTTGGGTCGTCTATAGTTTCGTCACTTGCTCAGGTAAGAGGTGGATTTCAGTAATTTTAACTAATGTCTACAATGAGTTAATTCGCTTGTAAACGGAGTGTCTGTTTGTCTACCATTGGAGACGAAAACTGAAAAACTTGTGACATTTCACAACATCTAATCAACGAACTTAATCCTATCGGTTAAATAAATAATAACGATGGTGAGAGATGCTGGCTTTGGAGATCTTATTTCAATTGCCTGAGGGGCATCCTTACTAGAAATCATCGTCTTAATTTAGGAATAAAATAAAGAAGTCTGGAGATCCCTAAGATCGGTTTCCATGTGAGATGACATGTACACCCATAACGGTTCGTGATAATACAGCTCCCTTGACACGAGCTATTGGTATAATTAAGGCAGTACAATTGTTATGCGCCACACAGTGGTTGTACGGCATGGACCCTTAATTGAATCGATGTGACCTGCGACTATGTCATGGACCAACGTCTAGTTTTCTGATTTACGATAAGGTCATTGTGGATGATGATCACAAGAAAATTGGTTCTATAATGGCAGATGGCCCTAATATAAGTCACTGAAGTTGATGACCCCATGACCATCAAAACTTCTAAGTTGATGGCTGAACAAATTCAGTTAAAGTAGTTGATGACCAAGGTTTCCACGTTAGTAACTCCCCAGCACTGGTGCTCAACAAATTCAAAATCACAAATCAAAACAACAACAAACGCTCACAACACTTCTCATAGTGTACGATGCGTTACACTGTTCCACTGTTGCTCCAGAGCCGAGGAGGACGCATATCTGCCCTACAATGCCGTTCGGATGCTGTGTCGATCTCCACGGGGAGTTGTCCGTGTGGTGGGACTGGAGCCGTCTCGTCCTGTTCTACGACCTTTTGTAAACCGTTCTGTACACATCCTTCGCACTGCCGACACACTTCGTCCCACACGAGCAGCAATTTCCCGGCTGGATGCATCACGTTCTCTCTTGCCAATAATTCGCCCTGCTTCAAACTCACTCACTTGTCGGTGCCGTTCTCGCACACATCTGCGAGGCATCCTGCACGTCTGCTCAAGTCACACTGATTCATTACCTTCGGTTTATAGCGACAGTGTGAGCCACAGGCACATTTTATTATTCAATGGTGGTATGCCGAGATATCGACGTGGACCTTGAACCTGAAGGCCGACATGGTTCAAATGTTAATCTTTTCGTCAGAACGTACTAATGCACATGCCCTGTGAATAAGAATGTACTTCGGAAAATGAAGCAATGCATTTTATTTGCGTTTAAAGGAGATTCTAAATATGAATCTTCACGTCTGCAGTTTTTGAGATATAAGTATCCTCGTAAAACGAATTCAACTTTCATCAGTTCTTTTCACCACCCCTTAAGTAGATTATCCGAAAAAAGTACGTGCTTCTTTACATTTAAAGGAGATTCCAAATAAAAATCTTCACGTCCTTAACACCCTCCGTTTTTGAGATACAAATATCCTCATAGAAATATTTCAATCCAATTTTAGTACTTGTCAGCGCTCACTTCAGTGGATTTTCCGAAAACAATATATACGTGTTGCTTTATTATTAAAGGAGTCTCCAAAAACCAATTTTCACACCTGTAACATGTTACGGTTTTGGAATATAGTATAGATACACTCATTTTAAACAATCATTCCCTTCTTCACTTATTTTGACCACCGTTAAGAGGATTTTCCGAAAAAGAAGAAATGTTTTTCTTTACAATTTTTTAAGTTATTGAGATATATGTTTCTCATATAAGGAATTCAACAAATTTATCACTCTTTTTAACTTCACTGACTGGTTATTCCGAAAAAAGTACGCTTTTTTTTAGGGGATATAACGAACACCAAATTTTATGCCTGTAAACTGTTAAGCCTTTGAGACATAGATATATTCATTATAACAATTCATTCACCCATCTCACCCTAACTTTTAACCCTCTTAACGACGGAATATCCAAACCTTTCCCTTGGTGACCACCTGTACAGTAATACAAATGTATCCCCAAAATGTAATTTCTTTATGTTCAGTAGTTTTGGCACGGCGATGATGAATCTGTCAGACAGGGCATGTTATTTTATATTTATACTAGCGATTATATGCGACTTCGCTCGCGTGGATTTCGTAATTTGTTAAAAGAAATCGTTCCTCAGTACTGTACGAAGACATTATCTGAAAATCAATAAAGTATAAAAACTCAGAGAAAAATTTAGTTTCATTTATCCCAGAAACTCTTTGTAGACCACGTTTGTGGTATTGCCCTTTGGGGTTAAGACAACCATGCGACATAGAACTGTACATGCGAGAAACAGTCTTCTCTCAAGTCGAAAACAAACAAAAATCATGTTTCCTTATTTTTAAAAGAGATTCCAAGTACCTACTTTCACGTCTGAAATATCTTCAGTTTTTGAGATATAAGTATCGCCATAAAAACAATTCAACCCCTTTTATCTGGCTTTACCGCAACCCCACCCTACCTAAGTAGATTTCCGAAAACAAAAAATGCATATTTCTTTATTTTTAAAGGGGATTCCAAACGCCAATTTTAACGTCTGCAACATCTTTACTTGTTTTTAGATATAATTATCCTAATACCAATAAATCAACTAATTTTTCAATTCTTTCACGCACTTAAGTAATTTTCCGAAAACAAATCAATACGTGTTTCTTTATTTTTAAAGATGATTCCAAATAACAGTTTTATTTTCTGTAACATCCTTAGTTTTTGAGATATAAGTACCCCCCATACAAAGAAAACCATTGATTTTCAAATCATTCGCCCTCCCCCAATCCCCTTAATTGGATTTTCGGAAAACAAAAGTGTACGTGTTTCATTATTTAAAAGAAGATTCCAAATTCAAATATTCGTGTCTGTAACATTTTCAGTTTTTGAGATGTAGGTATCGACATAAAAGGAATTCAATTTCATTCACTCGCTTTCACCCTCCTTCCTTAAGTGAATTTTCCGAAAACAAAATAATGTGCTTATTTATTTATAAAGGAGCTTCCAAATATCAACTGTCACGACTGTAACATCTTCATCTTTTGAGATATATGTATCGTTATAAAATTAATTCATCTTCTTTATCACCCCCGCTCCCAAAGTCAATTTTCTCGCCAAACTGTGTGTCTCTTTATTTCTAAAGGATATTCCAAATACCAGTTTTCACGTCTGTGACATCGTTAGTTTGTTAGATATAAGAATCCTCATACAAATAATTCAAATACTTTTTCAATTTTTCACCCCCTTTAAGCGTACTTCCGAAAACGAAAGAATACGCGTTTCTTTATTTTTTTGGGAGATTCCTTATACCATTTTCCACGCCTGCAACATCATTACATTTTGATATCCGGTGGCATCCTCATGCAAAGTATTCAACTATTTTTCACCCCCTCACTCCCTTAAGTGGATTTTTGATAACAAAGAAATACGTATGTCTTTATCTTTAAAGGAGACTCCAAATACCAATTTTTGCATCTGCAACATCTTCGTTTTTGAGATATCACTACCCAAACAAAAATATATCAATCCCTTTTTCAGTCCTTCTTAGCCTCACACCTTAAGTGTTTTTGAAAACAAATAGTGCATGTAAATTTATTTTTAAAAGAGATAAAAAGTACCAATTTTCACGTCTGTAACTTACGTTTATGAGATGTTCCTTTGATATTCTCATTTTAAAAATTCACCCCCTTTTTCAGTTCCCCTTAAGTGGATTTCCTGAAAATAAATTATCAATGTTTCATTACTTCTGCAGGAGATTCGAAATACCTATTTTCACGTCTGTAACAATTTACGGTTCTGAGATAATTATACTGTAGATATAGTCTTTAAATTCACCCCCTTTGTCACTCCTGTTCACTCCCCTTTAATTGAATTCTAATAACACAAAAAATACGTGTTTCTTGATTTTAAAGAAGTTTCCAAATATCAATTTTCATTTTTGTAACATCTTCATTTTTTAGTATACTCATAAAAGTTATTCAACCCCTTCTCCTCTTTTTTCACTCCCCTTAAGGGGGTTTCCCAAAAACAGATATACGCACTTCATTATTTTTAAAGGAGATTCTAAATACAAATTTGTACGTCTGTAAACTTTTCAATTATTGAGACATAGATGTGCTCATTTAAACAATTCACCCCCTTTTTCACCCCCTTAGCGATGGAATATCCAAGAATCCTCCCTTAGTGAGCACCTACTCTCTAGTATACATGTATCCCCAAAATTTCATTTCGTTCTATCAAGTAGTTTTGGTTCGGCGATGATGAACCCATGAGTCAGTCAGTCAGGACATGTTATTTTTTATATATAGGCAGATGACGCCTATTCAAAGTTTAGCGCTAGTCGGCCGAGAGATGTGCTAGTAGCACCACTATGACCTTGGAAAGCAATTTTGCTTCGAATACGCGCTGTACACTTCGTGAGCGTTTGTCATCGTCAGGTGTTGGCGTTGTGAAAAACAGTAGGTGTGAGTAAAACATGTCTATAGAGAGACGAAGAAGTCAGTATTAGCAGCTTACTAAGTTTGAACGAGGCCGTATAATAGGGTTACGAGAATGTGGATGTTCTTTCCGCGATATTGTAGAAAGACTTGGCAGGGATGTATCCATAGTGTATCGGTGCTGGCAACAATTATCACGGGAAGGCACTGTCACTAGAAGACCGGGGTCCGGGCTTACACGGGCCGCTATTGAGAGGGAAGACAACCGTATTCGCCGCGTGGTTGTGGTGGATCATCCTGCATCTGCAGCAATCATTAGATCTTCAGTTGGCACAAGTGGGACACTGTGACACAGGGTACTCTATCAAATAGATTACTTCACGGGCAGCTCCGAGTCAGATGTACTTTAGCGTTCATGCCACTAACTCCGAATCACTCCCATCTGCGACTTCAGTGGTGTCAAGCTAGTGCTCATTGGATGGTGGAGTGGAGATGTGTTGTGTTCTCAGATGAAAATCGTTTCTGACTTGGTGGCAGTGATGGCCCTAGTTTGGTGAGAAGGAGGCCAGATGAGCTGGAACCAAACTGTCTGCGGCTTCGACACCCTGGACCTACGTCAGGAATTATGGTCTGAGGAGCAATTTCCTTTGAAAACAGGAGCATTTGTACCGTTATCCCAAGAACATGGACAGCGGACTTGTGCGTAAGACTGGGGACTGAACTGGTTGTGCTGCCATTCATTCGCAGTATTTAAGGGAATGTTTTCCAACAGGATAACGCTCGTACTCATACCACTGCTGTCACCCAACGTGCTCTAAAGAGTGTTGACCAGTGCAACTGACGTGGAAGTCCATCCCACAAAATAATGCACGGCACCTGCGCAACACAATTCATGCATGTTTGCATGCTTGCATTCAAATTCTTGGAGACTACAGCGGTTATTAATGTACCACTATGTCATATACCTTCTCGCGCATACTTCAACCTGTGACCTGGAAACTTTAATAAGATAATAATAATAATAATAATAATAATAATAATAATAATAATAATAATAATAATAATAATAATAATGGTTTGTATGTCACAATAACTGCTTTTACTGTCTTCGGAGATTTAATCAAAGAAATATGCCGCCTAGACAATTTTATAGCCTAAATTGCTTTCTTCTAAAATAATGCATTTTTGGTGTTGGGTTTTTTCCGCCAGTGTATAAAGAAAGAAAATCCGAATATTGTTCCGGAAATATTTGTTGTGAAATTAATTAGCAATATGAAACCTCTAGAACGTTTATTAGCGAAGAACATACTGCGATAATTTGTAGAGCCTGTGACTCACACCAAGTGGACACATATAACATTGATTCAAAGCACTGAATAATAAATTCACAAAACCTTTATTTTTAATAGAAAGTTAAGTCATGCACTGAATAGACTATTAAATTCATATATTTGTAACTACATGTATATTTAATTTATGAAATATACACTAATATAATAAAATATTAGACACTTTCATAAATTAGCCACACCGAGATCAAAACAAAATAAAATTTTACTTGAAACTTTGCTAAGATAATCATTATGAATAAATAATTGGTTAAGGAGATCCCATGTGTGCAGTGTGTAATATTAAAACAAGTACTCTGCAAGTGTAATTATTGGTGCATTAACAATACAATTTTATTACTGTTATCATCATAATTATGGTGATCTTACGACCCACTAACTACAAGCTGATAGCTACGTGATCCAGAGAGTAAAAGGAAGACATGATTGCTAAGTCGCATTTTCACTGACTTCTCCCGAAGAAGACAATGGTTCGAATCTCGGCAACGATTTGGAAACTTTTAAAATGGTTAGTCACGTACTTGTGCTTTAGATTGCGCGTCAAACTGGAGATCTCGTGGCTATGATCGTGGCATTAACGATCACGTAAAACCTCTAGTTAATTTGGTTTAATAGTGTTTCAAAAGTTGGCATCCAGTCCTATCTTGGAATGCACACTGCTTCACCAAAAGGGAGCGATATTGCAAAAGAACTGCTAAGTAACTAACATACGATTATTTATCTTAGAGGGCGCCTCTGATTGCGATAATCCCCTTATATTTTAGATCATGAACGTTGCAACCATCAATATTGCATGTATACCCTAGGTACTTTCGATTCCTGCCTTAACTCATGGGCACTACGTACGAAACCGTTAAGTACACTTTCGTTATGGACAATAAGCCGATTTAGGAAATGTTTCACGTGAAATTTTGTAGTTCACGTGACAGGAAATCAATAAGCCACGAAACACTTTTAATTTAATTCAAAAATTTGAGAGTATATCTTAAAAGTAGTACAGCTCATAAAATGTAAAGGAATATACATAAATATTAAAAGGTAATCGACGGCCGTCAATTTTAAATAAGCATTGCTGCTAGTGAAATGCTTGCTAGTGGTTGCGATTATGATTAAATGTGAGGGAAAGGTTCCATTTTTACGTAAGTCGTTGCAGTGATGAGGGTATATCATAAAAGGTGGCTTAATTCAATATCGAAATTGGCTTAAGGGTTAACCTTGCCATGGGGTGGGATGATGTAGAAGTCGGCATTATGATCCAGAAATGATCAAGCAATTCCACTACACCTGAAATATTCCATTCGAATCACGTTTACTGAATAATGAGATATTAATCTTGGAAAAGATTGCCTTTCTAAATATATGTTTATTTATAAAATAATAATCGTATGGCCTCAGCTACCGTGTGCAGACATTTCAATTTGACGCCATCTGGCTGTCTGCTCGTCAATTTCGACGTTCCGTTTTACTCCAGGCCCACTAGATGCCAGACCGAGTAAACCGAAACTCTCTTGGGCGTCTATGGCTGAGGTTTTAAGGAATTTTGTCGGGTAAACACCAAATGTGTCACCAGAGATCTTTTACATGCCGACATCGTACGACATGGAGTGCCGAATGGACTTTTTCCCGCCCTTCAAAAATCCGACTACCTCTGCCGGGTTTGAACCCGCTATCTTGGGATCCGGAGGCCGACACTCTACCACTGATCCACAGAGGCAGCTATGTTTATTTATTATCAATATATTTTCGAAGAACATATTCTAACAGGAGATTTCTGGATCCGGATGTGAATAATTTAGTAAGATTCCAATAGGTTGCACATGTAGGTGATCCTGAGAAAAGGGCGTCTGTGTTTGAATCCCAAGAGAGGTAGCGTATTAATCCCCTCACTCTCCTTCCCTTTGTATTATACAGTACCTTAAATAGAATCGCCACGATTGCCCAAACCGTTTCCCAATTTCCTCAGCCATCATCTTCACCATCATCAAGGAGAAATTAGAAAGTAGTTTCCTCTTCATCGAAACCATTTCGCTTACCAGCATTTCGAACTATTCTTCTTCTTATTATTATTCTTACATGTCCTATATTATGAAGGTGGAGAAATTACATTCGGATAAATATTCAGATCGAGAATGCACTAATGCACTAAATATATGTTTATTTATTATCAATATATTTTCGAAGAATATATTCTAACAGGAGATTTCTGGGTCCGGATGCGAATAATTATTTTAGTAAGCTTCAATAATATTTATGACGGAAACAACAATCGGAATAACTTTGTAATTATAACTCTGCATTTTAGATCCAAATGAACTTAAATGTTGTATACGTCTTTACACGGGAATGATTAAATAAGAAAGCAGACTTCGTGTTTTACGGTACTGCTGATTTGTGATTATATACCACGTGATATTAATATTTACGTGAAATCCGACAGTGCCATATTTTAAAAATATCATGCATTGCACAGGAATGAACTTCTGTCATCTTGGTAACAAGCAAGTGACGATGCCACTGGCTACACGCTTACACAGTGAATCATTAGACCAGATATATCCATGTCGTTTAGGTATAGAGAAGTTCCTTAATTTACTGATTCACTTCTAGTAAATTAGTACTGATGTAGAGACAGGAACATGGTGACCACTGATCATACAAAAGACTACTGCAACTTGAAAAGTTTGCCTTCATTAAATTTACTGGTAATAATAATAATAATAATAATAATAATAATAATAATAATAATAATAATAATAATAATAATAATAATAATAATAATAATGTTATATGCCTTACGTCCGACTAATTAAATTAACTGGTAGTCACCAGAGTCTTGGGGCACCTTTGATTTTCACTTGGATCATTTAAGATGACAAAAATATTTTTCGCTCATTGATGCAAATTTTTGTACTTCAAAGTTGCTATATTTCAGGGAATATTTCCGGTTTGGCAGAACATATTTTCACACATCTAATATTTATCAAGATCTTCCTGTTACTTCATGCCGGCCCCGTGGTGTAGGGGATAGAGTGCTGCCTCTCGCCCAGAGGCGCAGGGTTCGATTCCCGGCCAGGTCAGGGATTTTTCTCTCGATCTGAGGGCTGCTTCGAGGTCCACTCAGCCTACGTGATTAGAATTGAGGGTCTATCTAACGGTGAGATGGCGGCCCCGGTCTCGAAAGCCCAGAATAACAACCGAGAGGATGCGTCGTGCTGACCACACGACCCCTCGTAATCAGCAGGCCTTCGGGCTGAGCAGCTTTCGCTGGGCAGGCCAAAGCACTTTCAAGGGCGTAAGTACCGTTAGGGGGCTATTACTTCATGTCCTAGAATCGTACAAATTGCCGTTGTGCCTTCTAAATCAATATCCGCATATTCCACCTGCCCTCAGCTTCCTGTAGTCTCCTGAATGTTGTAACATTTCTCTTCTTCTTTATCTTCTTTATCCCGTATTATTCTTTTTTTAAATATTTGTTCGTGGCGTCGACCTCTGTAGATCTTTTGCCACTACTTTCAACATATGATAGGAAGCTGCGTGTAAGTGGAATTGTGGAAGTGTACAGTGTTGAATGTGAGGAAAGGAAAGTTAAGGTCGACACAAACACCCAGTCCCCAGGTCAGGGATATTAATCATTTGAAATTTAAAACTCCTACACCGCGAGACTGGACCGCCTTATTCCTACATGCTCCAATTATTTGTAACAACCCCATTTTTAATATTTACACTGACATAGATTTCCCAATTTCCAGTTCTGTATTTTGTTTCAGTGAACTCTACAAGGAATTCCTAGAGGATTTTGGAATTACATTGAAAGGCGTCTTGGTTCTTATTGTAATTTAAATTACATCTTACATACAAAGAAATAAAAACAAACCAAGCCATTAGCACAACAGCCCTGATGGGCTGTATCCTATGAACCGACCGTTGCTCAGCCCAAAGAAGTGCATATTTTGAGATCCCATGTGGTCAGCACCACAAATCCCCTTATCCGTTATTCTTGCTTATCTGGGCTGGGTATGTGACATGAAGTATGCATTAAGTACAAAGGAAATAGTTTCCGTCTTGAGTTCGTTGTCTATTAATACTGTACGTTGTCGTCGCTGCATCTTCCTTCACGTAAAACTGGAGGTGCCGTGACTGTGACCACGATAACAACAGTCAAGTAAAATTGTAAATTTGCTTGCTTGATCTCTATAACCTTTATAAAATAGTGAATATAAATATATTTTTAAAGTTGCTTTACGTCGCACCGATACAGATAGGTTTATGGCGACGATGGGGTAGGAAAGGGCTAGGAGTGGGAAGGAAGCAGCCGTGGCCTTAAGTAAGGTACAGCCTAAATATTTACCAGGTGTTAAAATGAGAACAAACAGAAAGCCATCTTCAGGGCTGCCCAGAGTTGGATTCAAACCCAGTATCTCCCCATGCAAGTTCAGCTCACAGCTGCGCGCCCATAGCCACATGGCCAACTCGCTCGGTAATGAATATACCATTAATGTCCTAATTAAAAAATGGAAGATGCTCTGAAATGGACTGGAAGTGATTGATGTTTTGCTGATTGTTTTGCTTGAATATTCATAGTTTAATTACAAGCTGTGGGATCTACAGTTTTGCATTCAGTGCAAACTGTGGTCTCCATGGACCATGTTCGCGCCCGCCAAACGAGATTTAAATACTTATGTGCTGTTATAGTTTTCTCAACATTCCACATTTGATATTATTACAGCTTGTGAAATGGTCTACGATTTACACAATGAAATGTTGCCACATCCTTCCTCTGTACTTACTAAATTTTCGTAAGACGAGGTTTTATCAATGGTAATTTCATCTGTATTTTTTTAATGGTGGGTTACTGTAGTCACGTTCTAGTTCGTGAACCATGGGCAGCGGCTGAGTGGCCTAATAAGTGGTCCTGAGAGTCGGGGTACCAGTTGCTATGGAATGGGAGTGGGCAATTCGGACATATTCTGAGCCGTGGCCCTCCTTGTGCTCACGCGGCTAGGACTATAGAATCCACTAATTACCCCTAATAGGTTATAGGAGAGATTCTCAATTGGACTATGTGCAAGTAAGGTAGCATCCTGCTTTGTGAACTTACCGAGCTCAGAACATTTTAAGCAAGCCTCGGAATATGGCAGTAACGGAGTCCCACTCCCATTTGTTAGGCGAGGGACTCCTTGGAAACAACTTGGCGAACGAAATGGAATTCGATGGGGAGCTGTCGATATTAATGGGGCTTATGGAAGGAAAAAAGTAGAACTGGCTGGGTCAGCAAAGAGGATGCATCTGGATGTACTAGCAGTAAGTCATATTCGGGTAAGAGGAGATAACGAAGAAGAAATAGGAGATTATAAAGTTAAAGGGAAGGGCAGAGTATGGGTTATGACTGCTTAAGAGAAATACTATTGCACGCAACATAGTTTTGTTGGACACTTAAATGAACGAACGATGTGGGCAGATTTGTCAGCTGGAGAAATTAGGATGAGAATTACATCAGTGTCTCAGACCACTAAGGCTATCCACCACTACACATGGGAGGCTAGAGGTACCAGATCCATAATAGACTATATCTTAATCGACTCCGAATTTAGGAAGTCTGTTAGAAATGTACGGGTTTTTCGGGGATTTTTCGATGTTACAGACCACTGATCTGATCTGTAGTGAACTAAGTATCTCTAGATCTAGAGTAGAGAAAGTGAAATCGGCCTGCAGACGAATAAGGGAAAAATCTCCCGGACGAGGAAATTACACAGAAGTACGTGGATATGATTAGTGAGATGTTTAGAACAGTGCATAGTAAGCAGATTCAGGATATAGAAATAGAATGGGTGGCATACAGGGATGCTGTAGTAGAAACCACCTAAGAACGACTTTGTGCAGAGACGGAAAGAAAAGCGAAAATCTTGGTGGAATGATCAATTGAGAGCAGCTTGAAAACGTAAAAAGAAGGCTTATCAGGAATGGCAGACAGGGAATTGTACGTAGGTGGAAGAAACAGAAGGAAACAAATAGTTGTTGAATCCAAAAGGAAGTCGTGGGAAGATTTTGGTAACAACCTGGAAAGGCTAGGTCAAGCAGCAGGGAAACCTTTCTGGACAGTAATAAAGAATCTTAGAAAGGGGGGGGGAGGAAATGAACAGTGTTTTGAGTAATTCAGATGAACTCATAATAGATCCCAGGGAATCACTGGACAGATGGAGGAAATAGAACAGTGGACAGTAAGCGGGTTCAGGATATAGAAAGGGAATGTGTGGCATACAGGGATGCTGTAGTAGAAACCGCAAGAGAATCTTCTCAAGGTAAAAGGAAATCTTCATGGTGGTGTCGCGAACAACCATGCTCATGGGGAGGAAGAAAATGATGTCGGTGAAATTACACTTGAGGAATTGGAAAAAAAACGATAAATAAAGTCCATTGTCATAAAGCAGCAAGCACAGATGAAATTACACCTGAAATGGTCAAGTATAGTGGGAAGGCAGGGATGAAATGACTTCATAGAGTACTGAGATTAGCATGGAGTGTTGGTAAGATATCTTCATATTGGACAAAGCAGTAATTGCACCTATCTATAAGCAAGGGAACAGGAAGGATTGCAACAGTTATCGAGGTATCTCATTGATTAGTATACCAGGCAAAGTATTCACTGGCATCTTGGAGCAGAGGGTGCGATCAATGGTTGAGAGGAAGCTGGAAGAAAACCAGAGTGGTTTCAGTCCACAGAGGGGCTGTCAGGATCAGATTATCAGTATGCGCCAGGTAATTGAGAAATGTTACGAGAAGAATAGACAGTTGTGTTTATGCTTAGTAGATCTAGAGAAGGCATATGACAGGGTACCAAGGGAAATGATGTTCGCCATACTCGGGGACCATGGAATTAAGGGTAGATTATTAAAATCACTCAAAGGCATTTATGTTGACAATTGGGCTGCAGTGAGAATTGCTTGTAGAATGATTTCTTGGTTCAGGAAACTTACAGGGCTTAAAAAAGGCTGTAATCTTTCACCTTTGCTGTTCGTAGTTTACATGGATCATCTGCTGGAAGGTATAAAGTTGCAGGGAGGGATTCACTTAGGTGGAAATGTAGTAAGCAGTTGGCCTATGCTGACGATTTGGTCTTAATGGCAGATTGTGCCGAAAGCCTTTAGTCTAATATCTTGGAACCTGAAAATAGGTGCAATGAGTAAGGTATGAACATTAGTCTTTCGAAGACCAAATTGATGTCAGTAGGTAAGTAATTTCCCAGGACTGAATGTCATATTAGTGATACACAGCTGAAACAGGTAGAAAATTTTAAGTGTTTTGGTTGTGTGTTCTCGCAGGATGGTAATATAGTAAGTGAGATTGAATCACGGTGTAGTAAAGCTAATGCAGTGAACTCGCAGTTCCGATCAACAGTATTCTGTAAGAAGGAAGTCAGCTCCCGGACAAAACTATCCTTACATCGGTCTGTTCTCAGACCAACTTTGCTTTACGGGAGCGAAAGCTCTGTAGACTCAGGATAGCTTATTCATAAGTTAGAAGTAACAGACATGAATGTAGCGAAAATGGTTGCTGTAACGAACAGGTGGTAACAATGGCAGGAGGTTACTCGGAACGAGGAGATAAAGGCTAAGTTAGGAATGAATTCGATGGATGAAGCTGTACGCATAAACCGTCTTCGGTGGTTGGGCCATATGAGACGAATGGAGGAGGTTAGGTTACCTAGGAGAAAAATTGACTCTGTTTTAGAGGGTAAGAGGAGTAGAGGAAGACCAAGACGACGATGGTTAGACTCAGTTTCTAACGATGTAAAGATAATAGGTATAGAACTAAAGGGTGTCACAGCACTAGTTGCAAATGGAAGATTGGGGCGACGTTTAGTACATTCACAGAGGCTTGCAGACTCAACGCTGAAAACATAATGGTGTATAATGATTATTTATCCATATATGTATGTTTTTTCGAATAATGACAGTATGCAAGCTATATAAAGCGTAAATCACCGGAGAAAATCACACTCGTAATAGCCGCCAAATATCGAAATCGTGGTGAATCTACTTTTGCTTCGAAGTTTTTGCATGTATTATGTTTTGAAGTAGGTAATGAAGTGAATAATTTGTGGGTGATCTAGGAAGTAGCTAAAACTTTGGTATTCACTAGCGCAGTAAATCCATAAAGCAACTTATGTACTGTACGAAAATGCCCTTAGACTCTATACTAATTATAAACTCAAAGTCAACAAAAGTGTGTGAAGTGTTACGTTGGTTTACCTCGCTGCTTGCCTCCCAGACGCCATGCGGTCTTTGCTGGCTTAAACACTACATGGGGCATGTTTTGCATCAATGTCCGATATTCAATTATCGGACTGGTGCTCTCATGCCTGGGCCATAAAACAGAGTGGCCCGTAGAAATGATCATGCTCCAAACCGGATGTGTCCCTATGATCGCTGGTAGCATAAATTCAAACTGTATAATCAATAGGGACCACGTATGCTATAGACGTGCCATGCAGTAGACCCGCACTGCATTCCGGAGAACACGAAGCTATATCAGACGTTGATAATAACCAATAACCGCGCGTATATTACTGAACGGGATCTGGGGTGGTTATTTGTATTTCCCCATCTGCGAGAACATTAATAACTTATTTTTAGCCACTGTTGGACGAATAACGAGATTTTAAGTAAAATACTGTAAATAATTCCTCCTTCGTGAAGAAATATTCTGGTAATGGCTTCTTAACATTAAATTTCAAGGTGTAACTAATTTATGTTTGAATGAAGTATATAATAATTCGTTGTATGCCACGTGTTCACACTACAGCTATTTTATTTCTAAACAATATTTTAACTGGAATACTATTAAGGATATTAAAATTGTTGTATAATTCTTTCGATGGTCATTTAATATAATTTTGATTTCCATAGGAATAAGGCGCTTTAACCCAAACAGGATTTCATAAATCAACCTGGAATTATTTAACATTGTTTATACAATAGCACTGATACGTCTGTTGACATAGTGTGTTCGACCTCTAAACGATGGCAGCACAAACAGAAACGATCCCCCTATAGTGTGTCAGGGTGGAGGGAAGTTGCGGTGCTTAATGCGCGCACCAGAGTCAGCAAGTCTAGGTGCAGTTAGTGTTTTACAATGGACATTAACGTAGCAGTGAATGTTGAAAAGTACATACCGAGAAAACTGGTATTTATGTGGCAATAAACCACGACATGCTCGACATCGAAATACAACCGAGAGAATATAGAGTCTAATTATAAGGCAATCAGTAGCAGACCCTAGAAAGACAGCTCGACATATCACTGCTGATCTGAGGCAGAATTATGGAGTAGATGTCCAATTATCTACCGAGAAACATATGTTAAGTGATCAGGATTTTTAAGCTCACCACACTTGCACAAAACCTTTCATAAGTGCGCACAAGAGAAAGAATAGATTGCCTTTGCAAAAGTACACTGTAATTGGACAGAGCAGGCGTGTTCTAGGGCATTATGCAACGAGTGAAGCAATTTTAATACGATACCATCTGATGGTATTTAATATATGTCCTTTGCCCTAAAAATAAAAATAAAAAACATCCAAGCTTCCGTGTTCCTGCCGTAAAACATGGGGATGGGAACATCATGATCTGGGGACGTTTCTCCTGTAGCGGCATACGTCCATTAGTGCGCATCGATGGTATAATGAAGAGTCCTGACTACAAGGATATTTTCGAAAAGCATATGGTATCATATGCTAGGAAAATATCCCTCGACAATGGTGTTTTCAACATATAACGATCCCAAACAAAAACGTGAATGTGTAAGATATTATGTTGAAAAGAAGAAGATAAATGTTTTGCCATGGCCAAGTCGAAGTACGGATTTAAATCCAATAGCACACATATAGGAGTTGCTGGGCACAAGTTCAAAGACACAATTATATACAAATAAAGTTGTGTTCTTTAACGGTTTGAAATCTGAGTGGGCAAACTTCCCTAAATATTTGCTTCCAAGCTTGCGAGATGTGATAGTGTGATACAAAGAGAAAGGCTGTGCAACTAGAAAGTGAATACTTGCTTGATTTATTTGTTCAAACGGTCTTTGTTTAAATATTCAGGGGCTTTTAAATTCACAATTTAATTTTGTTACAAGCAATATTCTACCCCTAAATGGTTAGTTTGGTGTATCTTTTCTGGTTCATATTTTATGTTATATTGTACAAGAGGCAAAGGAATATTCTGTGAATAAAACTATTTTGACATACGTTGTTGTCAAACCACTTATAAGTGTCACTGTAGGTTCTTTTGCGGTAATCCGGTGAATATTAACATGTTTACTGTTCACGGAACCTGAGAACAGATATTAATGACTTAGAATTAATCCTTCTTATGAAATTTTCTGAGAATAATGTTTTCAGTGGAAAATTGAAGCACTAGGCCTAGAATGTTTCGTTCAGTTCTAATGTTTGTATTCTCCTCTGCGTGTGTCTAATTTAAAATTTCCTACTTTAATAGTTAGCACATACGTGTACCCTTTTCTAAATTTTAAAGCTTAGGTACACGTCCATTAACAATGGTGATAATAGTGACAGATATATTCTTTCTAAATTTCAGCAACATTTATTTTGTAAAGAGAGTTCGGTTATTTATGAATTTTCATTGTAATTTATTCATATGTTCTGATGATAGGAGTGTAATATTGTAACGGGAGCACTCTTATATGTAGGTAAGTTAGTGCTATCTTAACGATGAAATCAATGAAAGTATATATAGGTGAAAAGTGGGGTGTACGTCAATTGCGCTCGAAATGAGAAAAATTAATCATTTGCGCTCAACCGCTTTAAGTAAATGCATGAACTGTGTTGCTCATGGATCACTTCATTGTAAACACGTCAGTTGCGTTCGGAGTATTAATCTCCAATTAGTGGCAACACAAACCACTGAGAATGATTGGTACTACACTCCCACTTTTACCTAAGAATTAAACTGGAGCGCACACGTATTTTTAACAGATGATCATTTTTAAATAAGCAAAAAAAAATCTTGCCTATATTGAACGACAGTTATAGAAATACTAGCAAAACCCGACAGACGTTTTCCTGCCTGTGTACATTTATTTACCCCCGCATATATAAAAATGGATGATCCGTACGTCATCTCACATACACTTTCCCACATACTCATTCCATAGTCTCGTTTTAATTCCCAATTACCCTCCAGTCAGTATACAGATTTTCATTGCAACTACTTGCAGACAGGAAAAGCAAGCCAGATATTGTATAATAAGAATAGGTTTTCTACAATTATAAATTGCAGTTAAACTTATCAAACACTTGATTCTACTTACGGTGCTAATACTACATTCACTTGCTCACACATATCGACCCGTACACAACAAAACGTTCTTCAAGGAGTGCAAGATGTGCACTCGTCATGGCCTCCGGGGATTACTCTTAGAATGGAGTTTCATAACTGATTTGGGAGCCATTTTTGCGCTCACGTTATTCATCTCAGCGACCCAGAAAACTATGGATTCTACATTAATAATTCACCCCCCTTTCAACCCCACCCCTAGGGGTGCTATTCGGGATGAACTTGACTTAAACAGCATTTTTAGTGTCATAGTTCATCTCAGTGATCCCGAAAACTATGGATACGACACTAATATTAGTCGTGTTCGATACTTTAAAATTTCATCCTCTCCCCTTGGGCTGGGAGGGGTGTACTGCCCGCACACTATTTGATAAAAGCAGAAATGAGTTTCAAGGAACACATCATAAACTTCACATACTGTTGGGTAGGCAACCCGCTGATCGGATTTGTCTTGCGGTGTGCTTATCTTCCCTGTTTCATTTTTTACCCCTTACTGCCGAACTACCAATCAGATTTCGTTCAAACAACTTCATAATCCCTCTCAGATGTAATAAGAACAAACTGTGAAAATTTCAGCGAAATCGGTCCAATCGTTTTTGAGTCTATTAGCCTCAAACATACCAACATCCAGTTTTATATATAGAGATTGCATGTTTTTTCGATCGCAACAGTTCTGCTGTTTTTGTGAAGATTTTGACGATGAAACGTTCAATTTTTGTTATAGAATGTTATGGCAGATTATTTACTGTGCATATTTATAGAAATGATATCGTAACTGAGGAAACAACACCACGTATCCGGCAATGGTCTTCCTATCAATTATTTTCCCTAAGACTGATCACGCCGTGCAGCCACATATGGATATAGATTTCATGAGAACAATTCCCGCTTTGTTCATTTTCCTATGCTTATGTGTGAAGAAGAATGAACCTTAAGGTATCGTACTGCAGGTATATATCTTTTCATGACGTATTTACACCCTCATACAGTAAAATGCATTTAAGACTTATTTTCTTTTATACATAAGCTTAGGAAAATTAACTCAACGAAAATTGTTTCTGATTGACTGCATATTCATGTGTAGCTGGGAGGCGTGACCATTGTGAAGGAATATAGTGGATAGGAAGAGCATTGTCAGATACACGGCAGTTTATCTTCAGTAACGATATGTTCCTTCAGCATTCTGCCTCTTCCCGAACTAATCAACGAATACGTACAACACATTCTGTTAAGTGGTCTGAATTTGTGACAGTAAAAAACTCAAAATTTGCACCGATACTTATTGTTGCAGATTTTGCATTAGCCGTTCATAAAGCCGTGAATAAGGTGTGCCTAACTTCATAAGTACTAGTGTATTGATTTTATTTAACTCAGGCACGGTAGAGGAATATCCAGTCACTGGGGTATACGGCTAATATCGGGAACACGCTAAAATTGAAACGGATTTAATGTGGACGTTCAGTTTGACCTTTTTTTCTTCAGAAGTTGGAGATGTTTACGCATAATCGATTAGCACAGAACTGGTAGATCTAAAAATTACAGACATTGGGCATTGGGCAAACTTCATAGCATCTCAAGCTTTTATTTATTTATTTAATTTACTTATTTGTTGTGCACTTGGCACTTTCTTACACTTAAAAAGGTACAATTGTTGAAATTTTATAGCGTTATCATGGTGAAAATGAAAATCCCCAGCCTGTTTCCAGTCATTTGACCAGGTCAGGAATGGGATTAATAAAGCCTCCATCTAGCGACGAGTATAGGAATTGTGCCGGCTGCCGAATCCTGTCGTACTCCACTGAGGCAATGATTAATTACTGACAGATGAAATTATATGATATTAGAGAGTGCTGCTGGAATGAAATATGACTGGGAAAACCGGAGTACCCGGTTTGTCCAGCACAAATATCGCGAGGACTAACCTGCATTTGAACCACGGAACCCGGCGGTGAGAGGCGGGTGTGCTGCCGTCTGAGCCACGGAGGCATCCAGCGTTATCATGGTAATCAACTAAAAGTCACGAGGAACGTGTATGTTAAACAGAGGTGCAAACAATATCACATTAATATCCCAAATACATGAATAAGAAAATAATATATTTTAAGTCATCAGCCGGAGGCTGGTTGGATCCTCAAGAAACACCACCAAAGTGCTTGTGGTTATAAAAAAACCGCACGAAACCAGTTATGGCTCCATAATGAGGCACACAAGGTTGGATGAGGAGTGAGGTAATGTGTTATTGATCTCCTCATTGGGACATTAAGTGATATTGCAACATGAATGACACTATGGGTAGCATCTTACATAACATAACATCCAATTGTCGTGGTCCAAATGTCATAGTCATCACCACCCGTACTTCAGCTGCTTCCGTACCGGTAGAGATATAAAGCAGACTGGAACATCGGTAAAGTTATATTTTGCTCCGGCCTGTGTCAAGAGATGGACGTAAAATGTACTGCATCCAACAAGAAATAGTAACAGGAAGCAACAAAGGAATAGCAGAGTTAAGACTACTATCTTCATGTAAATGTTATTAATTAATGTATATGGGGCATATAGAAAGAAACTGAATATTTCTATGTTGCAACCTGAGATTACTATTATGTTCGGTACAATATGTTGCTATATTCTGTTCTTAAGAAATAACATAATTATGAAACCGTCACTCCTATGCTAGAACCGCTAATATGAAAATGAAATTTCTATCCATTATTTCCATTAAGGCTTTTAACATATCTCAGCCACATACTGACATACAGTATATAGAACAATTTTCGTTGAGTTCTTATACCAATGTGTTAAGCAAAGTGAATCTTTTTTTACCGTACTGTACGGACGTCCATATTTGTCCATTCTTAGAGTATTATGTATTTAAGGTATTTAAGGTCATTTAAAGACATATTCCATCGTCCACGTAAGACCTGTCTATGTCGGTGGGGCATAGAATAAACAGCAACATAAATATAATAATAATACACTTAATAGAACAGCAGCACCAGCAGCAGTAGAAGAAGAACAATAAGAATATAACAGTATATGTTATTATGGCTTTGGGTTTAGGATACTATTCTTCAGAGTATTTTTAAATTAAGTATGACCGTCTCTTCCGGTGACCAGGAATGATGGCTTCCGACTGATGTAGCCAAAATAAATTCAGGTCACTCAATCGTAAAAGTGCGGTTTCCAACCAATGATTCCCAGATGCACTGGGGGTGAAACACTGGTTCTTTTACGATTTAGTTTCCTTATTACGATTGATTTGTAAAACGAGACTAACTGCTTGGAGAACTTGACATAATGTAGGTACACTTACGATCATTAGAATTCCGGGTGGAAAGGGAATCAGGTAACTTTAGAACGTAGATTTTGGCCAACCCTGAGCATGAAAGAGAGATTGGCTGAGAAATGTCCCGAGTGTTCGTCTTCCAGGAGGTGTGGCTTGTGAGTTGTGGCGTCACGCACTCAAACGTCACTCCTACTCGATTGAAATTTTCTTGCGAACTGTTTAAGATGTTTCTATGATTAAATATTCTGGCTGTACTTTACCTAATCAAGGAAAACAATTAATTCACTGTAATTTCATTGTAAAGTAATATGCCCCATGTAGTCCGTTGCCAATACGTTTGGCATTTTAAATCTTCTATCAGCACTGATAATTCCTTAGGAACGGCTTTTCAAACACCCTTGCGTCTCTGGTGATCATATGTATTTTATGCCAGATTACTTTTAAGAAATACCCTCAATAGTTATTAAAAATTCAACGGCGTTATAACGATGGACAAAATGGTGATAATAAGTTGCGATATTTTACATCATATGACAGATTGTGTAAAGAAAGGAAAAGAAAATACAGCTCTACTATGCATATTATTTTCTGTGAAGAACTTTTGGACCTGCAATGTACTTGCGGCAATTTAGCAATAGAGTACAGAACCAAACCCTCGTTCCATTTGAAAACTAACCATGATCAGTCCCGCATAGATACGTATATCTTAAGTAAATAAGCGTTTCCAAACTGCTAAAACATCGGAGTTGGATACAGACGTTGAAATGCTTCAGTAGCCGGCAGCTATTGTAAATTTTCAGTGATTTTACTCTACAGTCTTATGCCATTCTTCGCAGTCTGTGCGCGAGGGAAAAGGGGTGTGGAAAGAAATTGGCACAAGTGACCGTACGAAAAGTGCATGAACAAGGCATAACTTCGAAACGAATGGAAGGTTGAAAAAAATAACACTCCCTCCTTTTCCAACTGAATGGGACATATTGTCAAGTCTTGTAATACGGCCGGAATTTTAAATCGGCCAGAAAGTCTGCTTCAAATCAGCCAAACTCACTTCTTGACGATTTAAACGGTAGAGAGCTGAAAAATTATCTTACGTATGTTAAGTCGTGTGTTTGCAGCCTCTGCCTGTTTAAGGCTGATAAACTTTTCCGTTTGTTGGATTTTTGATACCAACAATCAACTAGCTTACGAAGTATTCGAAAGCGTGTCATCATGCAATACGGCCAGCGGCATGGCAGTTTTAAAATACTCGTTCGAATTTGCAGAGACCTCTAAATTTGCTTATATTTTACATGCAGTTTAAAATTTATTTTTTAAATAGTATAAAATATTTTAAATATTCCTCTATTCTTGCTCCTCTTCCTTAAGCTTATACAGATATATTTTCTGACCAGAGTCTGAAAAATTCTAAAACTGTAGAAATACGTTTTGAAAAAAAAATTAACTGTAAGCTGCTGCTTGATGCTTCCGTCCACTTCTGTTTGTGCTTAGTAATAACCTATTGTAATTAGCATACGTCCGCACGTAGTTTAAAGTTATTGTAGTAGATTATAGTGTCTTATAAGAAATTAGTGTGCTTATTCTATTACTGTGAAATATATGTTTAGTATACAGTAGTATAAGTATCTGTAGTGACCCTCTTACTACAATTCTGCTGTAGTAGTTAGAGTAGGCTTAACTTCAGTTTAGAACTGTTTAATACTTGTGTATTCCTTTCGGTATCCAGTAACTAACGGCAGTTTTCATCCTATTAGGGGGTTGTAGGATAAAACTGTAGTACAACTAAGTAGTATTACTGTATTGTCGTGTGATCTTTGTGTACTCTTTGACAATATTTCTTTCCTTCCATTTATTTTGCACAGAATAAGTCATGTTTTCATTATTCAGCAACGAATGGCTGAGGAGTGCAAATATAGGAAGTGTGGGTGTGGTCAGGCATTAAGGAGTAAGAGGGAGGAGTTGGAGAGTTTGAGGGAGATAACTGGGTTTCGCTCAGACGACAGGAAGGAAAGTAGGCCTCCCCCAAACAATGTACAGGATACAGTATGTGTTAAAGAGGGATAGGAAGGGAAGGGGGAATTGTAGAAGACAGATAGTCTAATGTTTTAAGGGGAAGGTGAAAACAGTTAAGGGCTCTATTGAGGATCAGAATTCAGAAGAGGTATCTGTGAGAAATCGGTACGAGTCATTGCAGGTAGAACTACAGAGGGAAAATGAGGAATAGGGAAAAGTGTGGAAGTAGGAGGAAGGAAAAAGGTACGAAATGGAAATGTAGAACGTAGGATAGGAAAAGACAGGTGGAACAGGGTCTCGCGAGGGAGAAAAGGAAGGAGACAGTAGCTTCTGCAGCTGATCAAGAGGGGCGGGGGTCAAATTAGGTGGGTAGGTTTCAGGCTCTGATCATGGGGGATTCCATTGCTAGACATGTGGGGAAGGCGTGTGGAGGAAAGGGAACCAGGGTAGTGTGTTACCCAGTAATTAGGATAAGGCAGATGTTGAGGAAAGTAGAATAGAGAGAGGAGAGAGAGGAGAAGGTGGTAGTGTTTCACGTTGGTACCAACAACGTAAGGCAAGCTGGTATAGGTACCAACATATTTGGGGTTGTGTGGGATCTGGTAATAGCAGCACGGGTGAAGTTGAAGGAAGCGGGGATTGTTAGCAGTGGAATACTGTGTAGAATCGATACTGACTGGAGGGTGCTTGGAGATTTAAATGAGACTATGGAGTGGGTATGTGGGAAACTGGGACTGACATTTCTAGATCCTAATGGGTGGTTAGGAGATAGGGACCTGCGCCCACATGGCCTTTACTTAAACTCCAGTGATACAAAGTTAGGAAATTTGTTCAGAAGGGTTATAGGGAGGTACATTCTTGGAGATGGGGTGGTCTAGGGAGCGGTGATAAAGGTACAGGGATCAGGAAGTCCAGTAGGGATGACATATCAATGTTAGTGTTGAACAGTAGAAGTATTGTAAAGAAACGAATAGAATTAAGTAATTTTGTGATGCTTGTTGTTTAAAGGGGCCTAACATGGAGGTCATCGGCCCCAAATTAAGTAATTTAATAGATATATACTTACCAGATATTGTAGTATGAGTTGAATTATGGCTGATATTTGATATTATGTATGCAGAAATGTTCTACCGGGGATAGGATAGTAATGGTAATTGGGGTAGTATCCATTCTGGTGAAAGAATGATTTGTAAGCAACGAAAAGGTTACAATTGACAAACATGAAAGTTTAGGCGTAAGGCTCATCTCTAAAGGTAATAGGCAACTTGATGTCTTTGGAGTGTACAGACCAGGAAAGGGTAGCCCCGACGCTGCTTCAGAATTATTTGATAAGGTGATCAGCTGGGTGGCAGCGATATAAAAACGAACGTGATTGTAGCGGGTGATCCCAATTTACCAAATGTCAATTGGGAAGGTAAGGCGAACGACAGGAAGCATGACAAACAAATGGCTAATACGGTAATACGGAAATTGCAGCTGATTCAGAAAATGATGGAACCAGCTAGAGGGACGAATATACTGGACGTGGTGCTGGTAAAACCAGATGAGCTCTATCGAGAAACCGAAGTAATAGATGGTATTAGTGATCACGGAGCTGTTTTTATCGCAGTCGGAAATAAATGTGATAGAAAGGAAGCTCTTAAAATTAGGACGATTACGCAATACCAAATGCCTGATAAAACAGGCATGAAGGAGATTTTAAGAAGTAACTATGATCGGTGGAAAGCGGTAAATAAAAATGTAAACGGAGTCTCGGATGGGTTTAAAGAAATTTTTGAGGAATATGAAAACTGGCTTGTACCTTTAAAGTGTTAAGGAATGGTAAATATCCACTATATTATAACAGAGAATTAAGGAGGCTAAGAAGCAGGTGCAGGATGGAAAGAAATAGACTTAGAAATGGCTGTGGAAGTAAGGAGAAATTGAGGGAACTTAATAGGAAATTGAATCTAGCGAAGAAGTCAGCTGAGGATAACATGATGGCAAGCAAAATTGGCAGTCATACAAGTTTTAGTGAAAAATGGAAGGTTATGTTTAGGTACTTTAAGGCAGAAACAAGTTCCAAGAAGGACATTCCAGGAATCATTAATTAAAATGGGGAACGTGTATGTGAGGATCTTGAAAGGACAGAAGTATTCTGTCAGCTGTATGTAAAGGTTGTTCGTTACAACGATAATGTCCAAATAGAGGAGGTGACTAATAGTAAAGAAGTATTAAAATTTACCTATGATAAAAATGACATTTATAATAAGATACAAAATTTGAAAAGTAGAAAAGCACCTGGAATTAACAAGGTTTCGAGGGATGTACTAAGGACAATGGATTGGGATATAGTACCATATCATATCACCGGGCGAGTTGGCCGTGCGATTAGGAGCGCGCAGCTGTGAGCTCTCATCCGGGAGATAGTGGGTTCGAACCCCACTGTCGGAAGCCCTGAAGATGGTTTTCCGTGGTTTCCCATTTTCACACCAGGCAAATGCTGGGGCTGTACTTTAATTAAGGCCATGGCCGCTTTCTTCCCATTCCCAGGCCTTTCCTGTACCATCGTCGCCATAAGACCTATCTGTGTCGGTGCGACGTAAAGCAACTAGCAAAAAAAAATTGTACCATATCTGAGGTACTTATTTAATTGTTTGCATGATGGAGCTATACTGAATGAATGAGAGCTGCAGTAGTAGCCGCTGTGTATAAAGTAAGGGGTGATAGACATAAAGCAAAAAATTCAGGCCAATTAGTTTGACATGCGTTGCATGTAAGCTTTGGAAAAGCACTCTTTCCAAATATATTGGACATGTTTGTGAAGTTAATAACTGGTTCGTTCGTTAGAAGGCAGTTCGTGTCTAGGAAATGTTATTCCACTGAAGCTCAAATAGTAGGATTCCAGCAAGGTATAGCAGATATCCTGGATTCAGGAGGTCAAATTGACTGTACCGCGATTGACCTATCTAAAGCATTTGATAGGGTAGATCATGGAAAAAATAAGTGCAGTTGGACTAGACAAAAGGGTGACTGAATGGGTGGCTATATTTCTAGAAAATGGAACTCACTGAATTCGAGTAGGGCAATCTTTATCTGCTGGCCGTCGGGCTGAGCAGCGGTGTCTTGGTAGGCCATGGCCCTTCGGGATTGTTGCTCCATGGGGTTTGGTTTGGTTTGGTTTGGTTTGGAATTTTGATACGAACCTGTTATAATTTAAGAGGGGATTACTCAAGGCTGTATTATTGGACCTTTGTGTTTTCTTATATATAAAAATGATATGAATAAAGAAGGGGAATCAGAGATAAGGTGTTTTGCAAATGATGTTATTCTGTACAGAGTAATAAATAATTACAAGATTGTGAGCAACTACAAAATGACCTCGTTAATGTTGTGAGATGAACAGTAGGCAATAGTATGACGATAAACAAGGTTAAAAGTCAGATTGTGAGTTTCACAAATAGGAAAACTCCTCTTTAAGTTTTAATTACTTCGTTGATGGGGTGAAAGTCCCTTTTGGGAGTTATTGTAAGTACCTAGGTCTTATTATAAGGAAATATCTTCATTGGGGAAGTCACAAAAATATGATTGTAAATAAAGGGTACAGATGTCTGCACATGGTTAAGGGTTTTTTTACGGGTTTTAGTAAGGACGTAAAGGAGAGAGCATATACATCTCTGGTAAGATCCCAACTGGAGTATGGTTCCAGTAAATATGACCCTGACCAGGATAATTTGATTCAAGAACTGGAAAAAAATCCACAGAAAAGCAGCTCGATTTGTTGTGGGTGATTTCCGACAAAACAATGTAGCGTTACAAAAGTATTGCCAAGTTTGGGCTGGGAAGACTTGTAAGGAAGAAGACGAGCTGATCGACTAAGTGGAATGTGGTATGTCCCGAACTGTCAGTGAAGAGATGACGTTTAATGACATCAGTTGACGAATAAGTTAGAGTGGTGTCCTTAAACATAGAAAAGATCACAATATATGAAGATAAAGCTGGAATTCAAGAGTACAAATTGGGGCAAATATTCTTTTATCGGAAGGGGAGTTGTGGATTGGAGTAACTTACCAAGGGAGGTATTCAATAAATTTCCAATTTCTATGCAATCGTTTAAGAAAAGGTTAGGAAAACAACAGATAAGGAATCTGCCACCTGGGTGACGGCCCTAAATGCAGAGATTGATTGATTGATTGATTGATTGATTGATTGATTGATTGATTGATTGATTGATTGATTGATTGATTGATTGATTGATTGATTGATTGATTGATTGATTGATTGATTGATTGATTGATTGATTGATTGATTGATTGATTGATTGATTTCTAAAATGAGAATCTGAACCACGCAACGCCAAGCGGGATATAGAAAGAAGATTGGAAACAGTAGATACTGTAGTTCCAGTCGACTGAATCTTTCAGAATCTGTGCCCTCTGCCTTCTGTACCAAGGAAAAATGATACGCGCAGATGTCTTGTCGCGCTGATGGCTAGAAAGTGAATGAGAAAGTGACTTCTCCATAACATATTATGTACTAGGAAGAAGAAAGCAAAATTAAACCACGTCCGTAAACAGGCATTATGGTATAATAATTTTGTGTGCGAAATGTGCTCATAAGCGATGATAGCAATGTTACAAAACTGCTCTCTACAAGGACCTATTGTATCCTCTTACACAAGTATTACAAAGAAAGAGAATTGGCCCTCAGTGAGTTTATCTTCGCCGCCTTTGTGGTGTAGTGGTTAGCGTGATTAGCTGCCACCCCCAGAGGTCCGAGTTCGATTCCCGGCTCGGCCACGAAATTTGAAAAGTGGTACGAGGGCTGGAACGGGGTCCGCCTCGGGAGGTCAACTGAGTAGAGGTGGGTTTGATTCCCACCTCAGCCATCCTGGAATTGGTTTTCCGTGGTTTCCCACTTCTCCTCCAGGCGAATGCCGGGATGGTACCTAACTTAAGGCCACGGCCGCTTCCTTCCCTCTTCCTTGCCTATCGCTTCCAATCTTCCCATCCCTCCACAAGGCCCCTGTTCAGCATAGCCTGGTCATACTCCCCAGTTGTATCCCCGACCAATAGTCTGAAGCTCCAGGACACTGCCCTTAAGGCGGTAGAGGTGGGATCCTTCGCTAAGTCCGAGGGAAAAACCGAACCTGGAGGGTAAACAGATGATGATGATGATGATGATGATGAGTTTATCTTCGCTCTTCAGTTGTGTGCTTGTGTTCGATTTTACTTATATGGCTTTGCTCTCCGACCAAGAAGAGGGAGTGTAAACCTGTACTGGGCGGTTCAGCGGGCTGTGCAGATTTCCTTGTCTGAAATGAATATTTCTGGACGCTAGATAAGTCTACAATCCGAATACCTACTAGGAACTGCTATTGATGTTCTCCATTCATGAATGTTTCCAGCTCTAGGAGTAAAGGTTGACGCTACTCCTAACTAACTTAACCAGACATGCCAGGACTATTTTATGGTCAGTATTCAGAAATACATAGAGCGAATCACAGATCGTGTGTGTACCTGCCTCACTTCCCGAAAAGAACCTACAATTTCTTCGTTCTCTAAAATTATGTGAAATAACCTACTTTATGAGAATAGGATATTCTGTAAACCTAAAATGTAAACCAAAATTAGTCCATCATTCGTTATGCGCAGAGAAATGACTGGGAATTGCTTGGTCGCTAGCTTTGGGCGAGCTCATGAGACAGAACAACGTCATGCTCAATCAGGCCACCGGACCACAAGTAGCCATTACCACAAGCGCTCCTGTGTTGTGCCATTTCCGCTACACTCCCATATCTAACGCTCTCATGTCGCCAGTCACGAGCTCACACATCAAGGGTGAGAATATCCAAATCCCTCCTACTTGGTCCTTTCATAGAAAACTTTCGTGTAATTCCTCGATTGTCAACTTCAATAACTAGTACGATATTCGATGTTACGCTATAATAATAATAATAATAATAATAATAATAATAATAATAATAATAATAATAATAATAATAATAATAATAATAATAATAATAATATTAATAATAATAATGAAGTACGCCTCTGTGGTGTAGTGGTTAGTGTGATTAGTACCGGGCGAGTTGGCCGTGCGCGTATAGGCGCGCGGCTGTGAGCTTGCATCCGGGAGATAGTAAGTTCGAATCCCACTATCGGCAGCCCTGAAAATGGTTTTCCGTGGTTTCCCATTTTCACACCAGACAAATGTTGGGGCTGTACCTTAATTAAGGCCACGGCCGCTTCCTTCCAACTCCTAAGCCTTTCCTATCCCATCGTCGCCATAAGACCTATCTGTGTCAGTGCGACGTAAAGCCCCTAGCAAAAAACAAAAAAAGGTATGATTAGCTGCCACTCCCGATTCCCGACTCTGCCACGAAATTTGAGAAGTGGCGCGAGGATTGGAACGGGGTCCACTCAGCCTCGGGAGGTCAACTGAGTAGAGGGTTTTCGGTTCCCGCCTCAGCTATCCTGGAAATGGTTTTCCGTCGTTTCCCACTTCTTCTTCAGGAAAATTGGGGGATGATTCCTAACTTAAGACCACTGCCGCTCCTTCTCTCTTCCTTGCCTATCCCTTCTAAAAATCTTCATCCCTCACACGGCCTCTATTCAGCGTAGCAGGATGTATCCGCAACAAAAATGGCACACGTTCTGGGACACTGCCATTGAGGTGGTAGAGATGGGATCCCTTGCTGAGTCCGGGATGTGGGTGGGAACCAAACCTGGAGGGCAAATGGAATAAATAGATAAATAAAATAAATAAATAAATAAATAAATAAATAAATAAATAAATAAATAAATAAATAAATAAATAAATAAAGAATAACTTCGTGTGGCTATTTCTAGACCGATGCAGCCCTTGTAAGGCAGACCCTCCAACGAGGGTGGGCGGCATCTGCCATGTGTAGGTAACTGCGTGTTATTGCGGTGGGGGGTAGTGTTATGTGTGGTGTGTGAGTTGGAGCGATGTTGGGGACAGCACATACACCCAGCCCCCGAGCTATTGGAATTAAACAATGCAGGTTAAAATCCCCGACCCGGCCAGGAATCATACCCGGGACCCTCTGAACCGAAGGCCAGTACGCTGACCATTCAGCCAACGAGTCGGACATAATCAGTAATAAAGTATCCAGTGATCGTACAGAATCGTGAAAATCATGTATCACGTACGCATAAACGTCGTGTACAATGTACACGGTTCGAAGGACAAGCTGAATGACTAGAAGTTATGAAATGTAAATGGCGTATGGCTTTTAGTTCCGGGAGTGTCCGAGGACAAGTTCGGCTCGCCAGGTCCAGGTCTTTTGATTTGACTCCCGTAGGCAACCTGCGCGTCGTGATGAGGATGAAATGATGATGAAGACGACATATACACCCAGCCCCAGTGCCAGCGAAATTGACTCCCGTAGGCAACCTGCGCGTCGTGATGAGGATGAAATGATGATGAAGACGACATATACACCCAGCCCCAGTGCCAGCGAAATTAACCAATTAATGTTAAAATTCCCGACCCTGCCGGGAATCGAACCCGGGATCCTCGTGACCAAAGGCCAGCACGCTAACCATTTAGCCATGGAGCCGGGCACTAAAAGTTACACTGATACAGTACACTTGCGTGGCAGCTCGTGACTGAGCGTGCTTAACGCTGGAAAATGAAACACCTGCTCTTTGGTTGGAGGTTCGCGTCCAATGTAGGACACATATTTTCATTTCGTTGTTAATGTTCGTGTGAGTTGTGTTGATGAAGACAAATCTAATTCATGATCAGTTACCACATTGTAGGTACTCTGCTATGTTTATTTGTAAGTAGAAGAGCTACTTGTTGCAAAATTAGCTACTACCGACGGAGGTGCAATAGGCCTGTGTATGGCTATTCGATTAATGAAGCGAATGTTCATAATAACCAGCTCCTACGTTAAAGTAAATCTGAGAATGGTGGAGGAGAGACATTCTTGCACGCTGCAAAGTATATGACGGAATTTGCCTGCAGGATTTAGTCTGAAGTCCAGACAATTGTAAGCCGTTCTTCAGATCGAAAGTGCGCTATCACTTAGTTGAATGGGTGAGTAATAACGTTGACAATGAATGTAGTGCGCTTCGTTCGTTGTAGCCGTTTGCCATATGAAGGACGCAAGTTATTCTTCATCCCTTTCTTTTGTATACTTCATTTTTAAAAGTGAAAAAAATACTTTTGAGACAACGAGTTTATTATGGTTTTCTTCTAGCAACCTTATTTTTGAATTTACACCTGTTTACGAATGCTCTTACGAGAATAATTCACTGCCGAAGAAAGCATGCAACATTCTCAAGGACAAGGTCATTTTGTTCACAAGTGGTACGACAGGTAGATCATCATTGCAGGAGTATATATGATTACAAATTCAGATCAAATGAAAGCCGCAGTTCATAGTAAAGTGTGCCCAAACTGTCCCTCGGATTAAACTGCCTAGGTAACAAGAAATAATAAAGTTATGTGGCCATTACCTTGTAGATATTCTAGCTGCCGACAAAAGAGGCCGCCCGCCTCCTGTTTAACACACACACTCAGAAAGATGACGATCAATTGGCCAAGAAACGTGAAAAGCTGCTGTTTATAAACCCTCAGGGAAGGTTCGAGATCATTCAAGAATAAACTAGCCACACCCTCTAAATTTTATTGGTTTAGTTCAAAAGTAACACTCAAAATCGAACAAGAAGCCTGTGATAGGTTGAAAATTAATTACTGAAATTAGTGATTGGCTACACTCAAAACTGCCGGAAAGAAAAATGAAATATTGCCAACCCAAAAATAAATGAACATCTATCAGTTACAAAAACCTAGAAATACAAAATTCTTTAAATTATAAGTTCTTTAACTTTGCACCAGAGTGCATGATCATAGTTTTTTGGTAATGTCATCTGTGGAGAAGTGTCCAAACTTCTTGATGTATAGCAAACAGAACTAGGAGAAATTCAGTGAGTTTAGGAAACTTCACAATAACAAAATTACTCAATATTTTAGTGGTGACATCTGATTAAAGTTCCAAGTTGGTGTAGTTTCAGTTTCACTGTTTTACCATTAGAGGAGTTCATTTAGGCGCTGATTTTGAATGCGCGGCGTTGAGACGTACCTCCCGGTACACTGTGAAAACACGTTTCAAGCAATTTCGGTGAGATAAGACTGTACAAAATGGCGGTGAACTGACTTGTCTTAAATTGGTCCTAACCTATCATATTTTCTACGATACCACGACCACCCTGTTATATGCCTATCCATCAGTCATTTATTCTTCTGATTGCAGTCGCTTAAGTGCGGCCACTATCCAGTATTCGGGAGATCGTGGGTTCGAACCCCACTGTCGGCAGCCCTGAAGATGGTTTTCCGTGGTTTCCCATTTTCACACCAGGCAAATGCTTTGGCTGTACCTTAATTAACGCCACGGCCGCTTCCTTCCCACTCCTAGCCCCTTCCTGCCTCATCGTTGCCATAAGACCTATCTGTGTCGGAGCGACGTAAAGCAAACAAGAAGAAAAGATTCTTCTGATGGAGCGCCGGTTTCATTTTCGAATTCAACATCCGTGAATTAGTAGTGCGTTGCACTCAGAAGAGCGTGGATTCGAATCCCACCTTGGCTGTCCTGGGAATGGATTTCCACGGTTTCCCGTACTCAATTCAAGGCGTATGCCGGGACGGTACCTTTGATAGACCGTGGCCGAATTACTTCCAATTCCTGTCCTTAACTATCCTTGGCGGAAAAGTAATTCAATAAGAGTCGACCCCGTAAAAGACGTACTGTGCAAGTGGGTGTTCAGTGTGTCTCACCCTCCGAGATTTGACAAGAGAACCGAGGTATTTATAAGATGTAGTTTTGGCGAAATATTGATCGTTAATTAGGATGGTCCCATTGACCTTTGGGCCCCCTGCACATATTAAATTTTCCTAATGAAAATCCACAGCCTGTTTCCAGTCATTCGACTAGTTCTGGAATGGAATGAATGAAGACCCTATCTTTTTTTTTTTTTTGCTACGGGCTTTACGTCGCACCGACACAGATAGGTCTTATGGCGACGATGGGATAGGAAAGGCCTAGGAGTTGGAAGGAAGCGGCCGTGGCCTTAATTAAGGTACAGCCCCAGCATTTGCCTGGCGTGAAAATGGGAAACCACGGAAAACCATCTTCAGGGCTGCCGATAGTGGGACTCGAACCTACTATCTCCCGGATGCAAGCTCACAGCCGCGCGCCTCTACGCGCACGGCCAACTCGCCCAAGACCCTATCTAGCGGCGAGGATAGGAATTGTGCTGGGTGCCGAAGCCTGTCGCACTCCTCCGGGGCAATGAGTAATGACTGACAGATGAACTGCAGAGTGTTGTTGGAATAAAAGATGACAGGAGAAACCGGAGTACCCGAAAATATAGCTGTCCCCGCCTGCGCTTTGTCAAGCACAAATCTCACATGGAATGACTGGGATTGGAAGCACAGAAACCCAGCTTCGAGAGGCCAGGACGCTGCCGTCTGAGATACGCAGGCTCTTCAACTTTCCTAATGTTGACTCGCAAGCCATTTTCATCGAAGCACACTTTCTAGCTTTGTATCATATATAATTTTATTTTTCTGGGTCTGTTTTACGAGAAGTGCCTCATCAGCGTATAGCTTCGTTTATGGATAAGATGTTCGAACCTCAGTGGCAAATGAGAACGCTTGTGCATAAAATCCGTGTCGTAGGCTTCTGGCATGTTGAAGAACGACTGTGGGACAACATGCTCACTCTACGCCGGATTGTGTCATATCTTAAGGCGACACTCCGGAGATAAAAATCAATATTCTGGTCATTTTGGCGAAATTTATTTTATGACTGAAATTGAAAGGATTGAATTTCATTTTCCTTGTCACGAAGTTATTCCGCTGAATTCAAACAACTTACCACTGTAATAATGCTTTGTTTGCCAGTTGTAATTTTACATTTAAATCCCATTCTTCTCCCATAATATTCTGCCAAATGTAACACAATTTGTATGGTATATATATCACAGCTATATTAAGAAAAATACCTATGGATTTTTTGATTGCGGACTTTTTTTCATGTAGTAGGAAATTTTAAGTCCAAAATTTTCGAACGAATAATAATAGTGTTTTTTTGCTTTACGTCCAACTAACCACTCTTTTACGGTTTTCGGAGACGCCGAGGTGCTGGTATTTTGTCCCGCAGGAGTTCTTTTACGTGCCAGTAAATCTACCGACACGAGTCTGACGTATTTGAGCACCTTCAAATACCACCGGACTGAGCCAGGGTCGAACCTGCCAAGTTGGGGTCAGAAGGCCAGCGCCTTAACCGTCTGAGCCACTCAGCCCGGCAAATTTCGAACGGAAAATTACACGAACTTTAGAGTACGATATATCTCCTTATATAAATTATGTTCAGAAAAATCGATATGTAGTGCCTTTAAAAGTAGCATTATCTAATTACGAATTTACATTAATATGTTAATTAAATTTCATGAACAAATGAAAAAATTCAAAACAAATTAGTTTGGGAAAACTGTTAATTGTATATGAAAGAAATATTCGTGATATCTCTACTTTTATGTAGGTGACATTCCCACAAATTTTCGTGAAAACCCATGCATTAGGTAAAAATATCTCTTTACCTCCGGAGTGTCGCCGTAACTGACTACTAACTTACTATCGTGCGCTTGACTAATGCTTACAATGAGCTCGACATGTGGTTTATAAATTTAGTTTCTGCCTCTGTAGAATGTTGGTCAGTTGGCTGGAGGAGGTCGTATTGTGCTAGCCTTGATCACCAGATTGCGTGCTAAAGGCCTCTGTTTAATTCGTTCCCCCACCATGTTGAATATGGAGAGCAAATAACGTCCCAAACAATGATCCATACGTTGAATGAAATTGTTAAAATGGCTGACTGTGTGCGACATTTCTCTCTTCAAGATACTTTTTTCAGCAAGGATTTACCACAACCTTCCTACTTCCTAAAGGTATGCAACTAAACTAATACTTCCCGTGGGAATAGGATGGAGAAATAATGCCAGTAATTATCTGTCTTTTATTTTGTGAGATTTACTTCGTAAAGTGTTTTCTCGTAATACCTCTTGCGGAGTGATCTCCTTTGTAAGTTGCTTTGGGGTGTTTATCACGAGAATTTCTTTCAAATTGAGGGAAGCGTTGCATGCAGAATTGTTACCAGTAGTGGTGTGACGCCGGTTCTGATCCACTTTGGGGTGGGGGGTGGGCGGGGGGCGTGGTCTGTGCTCTGATTGGTTGGGGGGTGGGGGTGGGGGCGTGGCCTGTGCTCTGATTGGTGGGTGGTTGGGGGCGGGGCTTTGCTCTGATTGGTGGGTGGGGGCGGGGCTTTGCTCTGATTGGTGGGGTTGGGTAGTGCTGGGGGAGGGTGGGTGTGTTGGTCTGTCTCTGTGGGGGAGGTGAGCGTGCGTGCGCGCGCGCGTGCAGGGTGGTGGGGGCGGGGTGTGGTCTCCACCCCCTTGGCGTAGGGGGGGGGTTACGTTTCCCCCTTTGTGCAGCTGTGTGTGGCAGGTGCGCGCTCCCCTCCCGCTGAGTCAGCCTCGCTCCCCTCCCCTCGCTCCCCCCGCTGAGTCAGCCTCGTTCCCCCCCTCGCTCCCCCAGCTGAGTCAGCCTCGTTTCCCTCGCTTCCTTTGTTCTTTTGTGTGTGTGGCAGGTGCGCTCTCCCACTGAGTTGGTTTGCACGTGCGCTCTCCCGCTGAGCCAGCATCCTTTATCTCCTATTTTTAAACATGCATGCACGTGCGCCCTCCCGCTGAGTTGGTTTGCACGTGCGCTCTCCTGCTGCGATGAGTTTAGTATATATATAGCCAGCATTCGTTTGTGGAAACGTATTCGCTGGTTCTGCAACCTTGCTTGTGTACATCTGTGATCTATTACATATATCCTTGATTGCTGCTCGCGCTGTTCGGGATTGACCAGAGATTTGATTCACACCTAATCTTTTGGTAAGTTTTTCTCTCTGTTTCTTTGTAACGCAATGTAATAAGTTATAACTTGATTGAATAGAGAGGATAATATTAGGATTTCTTTTTTTTGGTTTCAGAGTGTGATTTAACTGTTTGCTATCAAGTAATGGACTTGTTGAAGAAACTTTCTACTTTATCCAAATCAAGAGGAAGCGAGTATAGACCGCTAGATCAATTAGCGGTCAATGAAGTTTACAATGTACTCTCGTACCGAGCTGTTAAAACTCGGTACGGGAGGCGAATTGTTGCAGATATTTTAGAAAAATCTGGTGACGAAGAGGTGGCAACATCAGTATTTTTACCAGCTCAGTACCAAGAACTAACCGATAACGACGTGGAGGAATTAAATCAAAGGGGATTGAAGCTCATATATAAAGGCAAAATAAATTCACGTAACGAGGTAGATTTTGTTAAATAGAAAGTTTAAAATGTTTGCTTTAATATTTTAACATTGTTCATGCATGTATAGGGGGAAGGCGCTAGAATCTTCCCTACCTATGTTTTACCTACCATAGTTTTTAGCTGTGTTTATATGTGTGCCTAAGCTGTTTTTTGTTTATATGTGTGCCTAAAATATGAAATATAAGCATATAAGTGTAAGACAGAGAGAAGGAATCGAACAGTTAGTTATAGTTTCTTCATGTCTTGAGGGTTGTAAGGCAGAAGAAGAAGAAGAAGAAGACTGTTGGTTAAACAATATTACACCCTTAACGTTTACTGTATACACATCAGATTCTTCGAAAGAATACTATCAAGAGCACAGGAAAAATGTTGATGAGTGTGTGTTACGTGTGATATTACAGACTCCAGGGTTGGATAAAAATGCTCATTTTTTAATAATATCTGGTTATAACTACAAAACTCTAAGGTTTGAATCGAATGTGATAGTGTTTACTGATATGTACAGTAAGATATATCAACAGCATTTGTTATGCAGTCTTCAAGATGAGTGTGATTCCGAACTAATTCACTGTTCTTGTGACGTTATACATTCCCCGTATTCGTGGATTCAAAAACAGTTATTGAACTACAATACGGATGTACATACTGTGTACAGCAACTGTCATTACTGTCTATTTAAAGTAAAGAAATTATGTCAAATGTATTAATGTTTATTGATATGTACAGTAAGGTATATCATTAGCATTTGTTATGAAGTCTTGAGAACAAGTGTGATTTGAAACTAATTCCTTGTTCTAGTAGCATTATACATTCCTTCCGCAATGGTGGATTCATGCGGATGTACATAACTGTTTTTGCTGTTTTTTATTAAAAATAGAGAAATTAGGTAAACAATGATGGAACCAAAACGTTTGAGGTTGTCAGAAGAACTTTCCTTTTCTTTGGATAATGTAACAAACAATCATAAATTTGAAGAATTTTTAAGTGACACATACACCTCCGTAGAGAGTATGTTAGAACAATGTGGTTTGGACAGAGGGTTGAATGTGTCTGTAGACGTTATTCCATCAACTCATCTTTCAATCTATGAACCCACGTTAATTGAAAATACAAATGAATTGAATACATATTGGGTAAATCTAGTTGACAGTCTAAAGAATTGTATACAAAACAATTGTTTAAGCAAAGTAACTGTAAGAGTAGAAAAATGTTGTATGGCTTGGACATTACTAGAAACTAGTTACAGGACGCGTATGTTTACAGGGTCAATTAGAAATAGTTGTGAGTTGAAGGATCCTAAATTGTTTTTGGAAAGGTGTTACATATGGTTTAAAAAGTATGTGCAAAAAGCGTTAGAAAGCAGTGCGCTTAAAGTAAACACATCATTGATATCTGAACACATATTGCCTAGTTCGGATCAGACAACTAAACTTCACACCAACACCAAAAACCATATTATTACTATTGCAACAGATTTACGAGACTGGTATGAAGAAAATGTTGTGCAAGAGACCTTAACCAAATTGAGTCGCTATCCAGAGAGAGATTCTGGGTGGGCTCTTAAGTCGCTGTTGGAACTGCGAATAAACATAAATTCATATGTAGGATTTCATGCAGGTCACCATTTGAAATTACCTAAAGCCATACGGGATAAGAAAGCTGTTGTTAATGTACAATGCAACGATGACGACTGTTTTGCATGGTCAATTGTAGCTGCTCTTAACCCAGCAAGAACGCATACCGAGCGTCGATCATCATATCCAGACTATAGAAGTGTTTTAAACTTAGAAGGAATTTCATTTCCTATGGAAATGCAAAAGTTGTCTAAATTTGAAAACCAAAACGATATATCAGTGAATGTGTATGGAGTAATGTATGAAAATGGAAAGTGGATGTATGCAGGGCAAGATAGCAATCAACCGTTTACAATTGTACCTATTTACATTACAAAGAAATTAGAGGGTTCTGCAAGGAAGCATGTAAACCTATTGCTGCTCCAAACGGAACAAGATAACGTTGTATACCATTTTTCGTGGATCAAATCTCTATCTCGGTTAGTGTCTTCAACAGTTAACAAACATAATCATAAGATCTATGTGTGTGAACGCTGTTTATCATACTTTGGTACACAACCCAGACTAGATAACCACATGGTTACGTGTAGTCAATTTAATCCTGTAAAGTTAGAAATGCCGAAAGAGAATGAAAAAATAATCAAGTTCATTCATTATAAACATAAAGAAATAGTTCCTTTTACTATTTATGCTGACATCGAATGCGTTTTGAACCCGATTGACACGGCTATGCCAAACAATGAAACTTCCTATACAGCTCCCTTGAATTATCACAGAGCGCACAGTATCGCTTACTATTTGCATTGTTCTTACAATGAAACATACAGTAGATTTAATTTATATCGCGGAGACGATTGTTGCGAATGGTTTGTTAGAGAATTATCTAGTATTGTTCAAGATATAGCACATTATTATGTTCAAGTAGTTCCGAAAGAGGAACTTAATAGAGATCAGGAAGAAGAATATTTAGGAGCAACTACTTGTCATATTTGCGAAAAAGAGTTTGTCGCAACAGATGTTAAAGTTAAAGATCATGACCACTTAACTGGAAAATTTCGTGGTGCTAGTCACCAGTGTTGTAATCTACAGTACACCTTACCGAATTACATACCAGTCTTTTTTCATAATTTGAGTGGATACGATAGTCATTTTATTATCAAACAATTGTGTGAGAAGATTGTAGAGGTAGAGGAGAATGATGATAATGCGAGTGAGGTATTTAATCCAGGAAGGGTAACATTAATACCTACTAATACAGAACGCTATAAGTCGTTTACTAAAGTTGTTCCTGTTGTTGATAGTAAAGCTTTCAGGTCGTTGCAATTACGATTTCTTGATTCATTCAACTTCTTAGGCAGTTCATTAGAGAAATGTGCTTTGTACATGAACAATGATGCTAAACATATCACGCGGAAATATTTTCCAGACGCTGTTCATTTCGAATTGATGTGTCAAAAAGGTGTTTTTCCTTACGAATATGTAAAGGAAATAAGCGTATTAGATGAAAGAAGTTTACCACCAAAAGATATGTTTGGTAGTTTGCTTACTGGTAGTTCTATTTCTGAGATAGAATATGAACGAGCACAACGTGTATGGAAAACTTTTAATTGTGTTACTTTGGGTGACTATTCAGATTTGTATTTGAAAACTGATGTGCTACTTTTGGCAGATATTTTTGAAAACTTTAGGAAGGTGTGCAGAGAGACTTATGGGTTGGATCCTGCTCATTATTTTACTGCTCCTGGTTTAGCTTGGAGTTCGCTTCTAAAGACAACAAAAGTTCACATAGAACTCATCACCGATGTGGATATGATGCAATTTGTAGAAAGAGGTATTCGAGGAGGAGTAGTATATTGTGCTCATAGGTATGTTGAAGCTAACAATAAATACATGAGCGATTACAACCCAGAAATACCTGACTCTTATTTACTGTACTTGGATGTAAATAACCTATATGGGTGGGCTATGATGCAGTATCTCCCAGTAGGCAATTTTTCTTGGGTAGAAAATGTAGATGAATTTGATGTGCTAAATGTAGATGATGAATCTGAAATAGGTTATATTTTAGAAGTGGATTTATTATATCCTAGAGAAATACATGATTGGCATAACGATTTTCCACTTTGTCCTGAAATGAGGAAATCTCCTGCACAAAAGGCTCTTCCTAAACTTATGACAACACTACATAATAAACATCGGTATGTGTTGCATTATCGAAACTTGAAACAATGTTTAAAGTATGGTTTGCAATGTTTAAAAATTTACAGAATACTACAATTTAATCAAGCTCCTTGGATGAAACCTTACATTGAATTGAATACAGAAAAACGTAAGCAAAGCACAAACGATCTTGATAAAAACTTTTTCAAGTTAATGAATAATTCCGTTTTTGGTCGCACACTAATGAATGTGAGAAAGTTTAGGGATGTTAAATTGACAACACGTTGGGATGGACCTTTTGGTGCTGGGCGTTTAATAGCGCAACCTACCTTTAAGAAACGAGTCATTTTTGATGAATCGTGTGCAGCTATTGAAATGGAAAGGGTGATAGTCAAGAGCGATAAACCAATGTTTGTAGGAATGACGATATTAGACTTATCTAAAACAAAGGTAGTTGATTTTCATTATGCGTACATGAAGCAAAAGTATCCAAAGGAGGGAGACCTTACATTAGTGTATACTGATACAGATAGCCTTATTTATCATATAAAAACTAAGGATGTTTACGCAGATATAAAGGAAGATATTGCTGAATGGTTTGATACAGGAGACTATTCAGAGGATAATCCTTATAGAATTCCTAGAATGAATAGACGTGAAATAGGCTACATGAAGGATGAATTGTCAGGTGTGTTGTTTTGTAAATTTATTGGACTTAGAGCAAAAATGTATGCTATAAAAACAGAAAAGAAAACTGTAACAAAAGCCAAAGGTGTAAAATCTACAGCGAATTTGACAATAGATGATTATGAGGAGTGTTTCAGAGAAAATAAGCATATGATGAAAAATCAGTATTCTATACAATCAAATCTTCATCATGTGTTTACTGTGTGTCAAAACAAAGTAGTTTTAACACCAGATGATGATAAACGATACATACAATCAGATGGTATTTCAACTTTAGCGTGGGGTCATTACCGCATTGATGGTGATAGTAAAGAAGTATAAGAAGTATGATGTTTCATGTACTAATTAAAATGTATGTACAGGAACTAACAAATTATTTGTGTACCTATTTGATTGTTATTAAAGTATAAATGAAGTGATTATATATGTAATTAAATGTAAAAGAGCTAGTTTGTAAAAATAAAAATAATAAATTTATATATATTGCTTGTTTTTATTTTAACAATAAGGAAGGTGGTGAAATAAATAATACACAAAAGAGGTTATATGATATTTATTTAATCAAGACACATATACAAAAAATGTGTATATAAACATAATTACACCATCTTTTTTATTATTTATTCCTTTGGACAGCAAGGACTATTATAATACATCTCCTTCACCTTTTTTTGTTTACACATACGACAGTCCTTCTTCATACTGGGAGTACCATCTATTTGAGTAGTAGCGTTTGGATCGTTGTTGAAGTAATGTTCATAACAATATTCATATTCAGGATGTTTTTCCTTGAATTCATCTGGCAGTATGTTCCAAAGAAAAGGAAGTTGATGATCAGCAAGCGAAATCAGAATCTCATCAGGCATATAACACCAGTCCAGAGTGTTGAATGATTTAAGTCCACTATGACGATATTTGTTTATAGAAGCACTCACCATACGCATAACATTACTCTCTTTAGAGAGCCAATCATGCATGTGTTTATTATGCCATAACGCACATTTCTGTTTTTCTTCTTGATGTAGTTCACACGGAAAGTATTCATCATCACTGGTTTCTTCTGCTGTCAAGGCTGCTTTCGAACATCCGTACATTGACAAATCAGCAACAGGTTTAGAAAAAACAGTTTTAAACTCTTCACCCAATCCGTTCACCACAACGAAACATTTGTTTTGTAAGTCTTTTAAAAATTTTTTTAACTTATCTTGTTTGTCGAATTTAATTAAAGCTGCACAACTAAAGTCAGCATCCTTGGTGTATTCACAGAAAGCACATTCAACTCGCCCATTATCCAAAGGTTTCAGATCGATGAGAACTAGTGGAGACTGTTCCATGATGAAAGAGAAGTACACGCACATGGAGTGAAGGTTTCCTCTTAGCCCACATCTCTTTTATAGTAACTCCATCAATAAACACTTTATAGATGGCGACACGAGCGCGGTGAAGGAAGCATTGATTTATGACGACACCACGCTATTGTTCAGTCATACCTATTTTTAAGTTCTAGTATAGTATGTTCCATAATAACAGAGAAGTATGCAAGCATGGTGAGTGTTTCTTCTCAAGTCTACATCTGTTTTATGGTAACTTCTCCGCTAAGTGGTTTATAAGCCACAATTCGGTCATGAAGAAGAAGTGCGTAAAGAGATGTATTCGCAGGAATGTCGGTGTTGGTTTCAAATTCTACACGAATGTCGACTGGAGATGAGCGAATAGAGTCATTTTGGTGAGAACAATCGATAATAATCAAAGGCGCCAATGTTTTAAACTCTAGTCTACCAAGCATAGGTCCAACGATTTCATTTTCCTCTAATGAGTAATAAGCAGCTTGAAATTTTGTATACATATCATACAGTTCGGAAAAGTCTCCAGCACTTATTTTAACACGTATGTCTTCATTTGGATAATATTCCTCATTGAGAAAGACTTTTAGTTTAGAAATATTACAATGATCAAACACACAAGCGTTAGTGTTTTTTTTCTTTCTGTCAGTTTGAAATCCAAAGATAATAAAACGTGGTTTTTCTAGTTGTGAAGATGCTTTTATTGTCCAATTCATTCGTTTGGTTGCAGGCAGAGAAGGAAGTTCATACAATTCCCACGATCGAAATGCGATTTGCAAGTTCTCATTTCTTTCTACAATGTTAAGCATGCGTGCTTGTTCTTGGTGGGAGAGAGAGAGTGAAGGCACCTTCCAGTAAATATCCTCAATAATTATATTAGAGTTATCATTATCTTCTGTAGATTTGAGGGTGCAATTATCGTTGCTACTTCTAATTAATACTAGTTCGTGGGAGCAACCTGTGATACACTTTTGATAATCTTCAGCAAAACCTAAAATATTAGAAAGAGGTATAACGATGTGAAAGTAACCTGTTGTAGGGTCAGCTAGGGCATAACCTGGACTGACAGGGAACCAACCAGTATTTTGGAGATTGGTTGTAGATTTCGTTGATGCAAAAGTCTTCATAGTACTTGCTATTCCCAAATTCCTTGTTCGATCGATTTCTGTACCATTAAGTTCATATCGACATTCGCTGAAGAGAAAAGCACCGAAATTGCTATCTAGGGTAGAAGTAGTGGATATAGCTCCTGCTCCGTTTGTAACTTTACCTATAACGTGAAGAGAACTTTTTGAAGGCAACAGATGGTATTCTTGCTTGCGTGCTGGGATTCGTATTTCATCATTGTAGCCGAATGTTGTACCTGCGTAAGGGCGATAGGTTCGCTCCTTAACAGCAGTAATAGAACGATTGAAAACAGGTTTTTCTTCTATGTTTAGCGTACGAAACATGGTGGAGGTGTTGTTTACCATACAAAAGTTTAGCTCACTATGAGCAAAACACGGAGTGTGTTTTACCTTTATAAGGGCTGATAGCACTTAAACTTAAAACTTTCGTTTGTAACTGTTGTACATATTGGGTGTACGTGTATCCGTTTGTAAAAACTTTAAGATTCCGCCTGTAACTGTACTTATAACGTGAGGATTACAAGAAATAGAATCCTTGCTTGCGTAATAGGGGATTCGTATTTCATCATTGTATCCTGCAGTACCCGAAGTAGAATGATTGAAAAACGGTTTTTCTTCTTTTGGCGCTTGAGACATGGTGAATATGTTGTTTACTCTATAAAGGCTTAGCTGGCTCTAGGTGAGAACGAGGTGTGTCTGTTTAGTTTTATATCTTTATAAGGGTAAAGAACATTGTATCCTAAAGATTCCAGATATCGTTTGTTGCTTAATGTCAATGGTTTTAGATAGATGTTGTTCGAAGCTTTACGTTCTCCACTACCACTTCTATCGCTTGTATTTCTGTAGACGATTCCCATGTGTTCATTCGATAGGTCGTATATGAAGCGTAACCGAAAGGTTTTCGTCAAGCAAATCAACCTTCTTTTCAGTTTGATCTTTGAGAGTCACAGTGATGTTGTTTACACTTTGTAAGGCAATAGGATAATAAATGATAGGTAAGGGTTGCTCAACTATTTTATACCCTGGAGCAACGTTAGGATAAAAATCGTAAATGGAATGTGTACGTTTTCCGTTTAAAAATGCACCGCTTGCAATATTGCACTCTACACGGATAACGTTAATGTTCGAAATGCAGATAGGGGAAGGTGAGATATTAGTTGTGTTTGGTTTCAAAATAGTTCGCCCGAAACCAAGAATAGGTGCCAAAGAATCGTCAACGGTGAAATCGATTGTATACTTGCTGTAAAGTTTTGATTTTAAAGTATGTTTGTCAAAGCTTAAAGTAAAATTACTGTTGGGTCTGTTTGTACCATTCTTTTCGTATTCATGTGTTTGATCAGGAGTATCTCCTATTCGTGCAAACTTTCTATTTAAAACATCTATAAGATCCTGAATTTCATACATTCCTGGTGGTATCTTTATATCATGATTGATATCTTTATGTTTACCTACATACCTAATTCTCAGAAGATTATTATTTTTAGTTATGTTAGGAATCGTGTATGAGGTATACAAACTCTTCATGCCTACTTCGTACGAATAGTCATCTAAAACAAGCGCTGGAGATAGTTCCATGCTCAATTCCGACCCATTTCCAGTCAACGTGTACACCGACTCCTTTCTACTCTTCATGATGAATGATGTGTTGTCAACACTTATCAGCAGTATTTATAGTTAGTAGAAACTGTAGACATAAATGTCCACAAATAACGCTATCAAAAGATTGGTAACGTTCGTAGTTATATAGAATACGGTTACAACCACGCAAATAGCGTGATACTTCACAAGGTGGTCTCAAATCACCAAAACTGTCAAAATAGTGTGCATGCTTCCCTCTTTTATATATTGCTACCCAGTGTGAACCTGAAAGGGAAGAGGGTTCTAGATTTACAATACAACTCTCGTTTTTGTGTGCGTACTTAGGCAACGTGTCTCTCATGTAAACACCACGAAAATAAGGAATTCCTAACTGTAAGGCATACTGATGTAATTCAATGTTAGAGAGCGGTTTGTATGGTAGTTTCAGAGGTATAGACCCAATCCTTTTTTGTAAGGAGCTAAATAGAGGCCTTTTCCGCCCCGTAAAGCTACTGCTTCCATGACATGGTTGTGACGTTGCATCTCGGACAGTTGCTCTCTTGCTTTTTTGGCTTTGTTTATAGCGTTCACTACACCTGCCGCTCCTCCCGCTAGGCTTCCTAAGGCTGATAGGCCTGCGAATAGTGGAATAAGTGGAATAATCCCCCCCAACTTTTTTTGTGGTAATGGGATAACTCTTCTTCTTTTTCCTACACTGTTGTTGTTCTTGTTGTTGTTTCCTACAGCTTTGCGTGCAGCTCTGAGTGCTGCGGAAGCTGCCTGCTTGATGCCGACACCTGGTCCTAGACGTGCGAGCGCAGAGCGAGCTTTCTGAATAGCTAACAATAAATGGTTTTTTCTTTTTTGTCTTCTTTGTTTTCCAGCTCCTAGCTTTACCTTGCCTTTCATAATTCCAGCTACGGCTAACGCCGCAAGCCTTTCCCGTACGCTTGCGTCCCGTGACTTGACTCGAGCCCAAGCCTTAGAAGCTAATACTCGATCGGCTTCACGTCGATGATTTGCATCAGTTTCTTGGTACGCAATATCGTGCTCTTTGCACGCTTTATCTAGAGGATTGATGCCTGGATCACCACGTTTCAATCGTTTTTCGAGTCGGGTGCCTGGTCCACAATACTGGTAACCTGGAATGTGTGCTTCAAATGGGAGGTGGTCAATACCTTTGTTTATAATTTTATTCAACAACCCACGTCCACAACAAGTCTTCTTCTTCTTCTTCTTCTTATTTTTCTTCGTCTTCTTTGTTGTACTAGTAACGTTGTTGTTACTCGTTCGAGTGACAAACATCGTGTGAAAGCTTTCACCTCAAGGTAAGCATATATATATAAGCATGCAGGTGATGCATATCATTCAGTCCGCTATGGTTAAAACGGTAAAACAAACCATCTCTCTACCTGTTCGTGTAATAGAAGACGGTGATGGAGGAGGAGAACAAAATGCTGTGCGACGCCACAGTGTTCTCCTTCCAAACTCTTTGCGTTGTATCATATGTGGTCCATCGAATTGTGGAAAAACTAATCTTATGATTAATCTGTTGGAACACCCGAATGGTTTGCGTTTCGCCAACGTCTACGTCTATTCGAAATCGTTACAGCAAAGTAAATATGCTCGCTTAGAAAAGGTGCTGGCTTCCATTCCAAGTATCTCCTATTACAGCTATTCTGAAAACGAAGATGTTATACGTCCTGAAGAAACAAAACCTCACTCTGTGATTATTTTCGATGATGTAGCGTGCGATAAACAAAGTATTATGAAAACATATTTTAGTATGGCTAGACATTTTGGTGTTGATGTGTTTTATCTATGTCAAACTTACACCTGTCTACCCAAACATTTACTTCGAGATAACGCAAATTTTATTATATTATTTAGACAAGATGTTGGAAACCTAAAGCATGTGTACGATGATCATGTTAATACGGATATGAGCTTCGATGAGTTTAAGGAACTCTGCGCTCAGTGTTGGAATGAAAATCGATATAGTTTCCTTGTTATCGATAAAGATAGTGAATTACATAACGGACGGTATCGTAATGGATTCGATAAGTATTTCGATACACGGAAGGTATAAATACTGCGAATATAATATGGATCATGTTCATTTGATCTACTGAGTAGTGAGTGTAAACATCATGGAGGTATGTGGAAATGTTAAGGTTGCTGTATCTTACCCAGTACTGGAAGATGATATACCAACTAAGGCTTATGTGGATGGTATTTTGTTTGAAGCTGTAGCCAATAACTTATACCGCACTGAAGATGGAGATTATTCATTAAATAATAAGCGACTACGTTGTGTAGCCGACCCTCTACTTGAAAATGATGCATGTAATAAAAAATTTGTTGTAGATTCTCTTAACGAATTCAAGAAAACAATTGTTAACAATTCTGGAGTGGGAAGTTTGGAATTAGGATCCACTACAGTTACCGGAATAGTAAATCAAAACGCAGCTTCTAATGCAGTGACCTTGGAACATCTTCATAATTATACACATTCTAAAGAGTATTTAGACGAATCAGTTGTAAAAGAACTTAATGAATTGAAACGTAAGATTGACACTTACGCTGATATTTTTGATATTGAAACAGAGAGTGATATAGATGTTAAGAAAAGAAGACTAACCGGTTTAGAAGATCCGAGAAAACCTCTTGATGCGGTAAATAAACAATATTTGGAACTGTATGCATCTAGTCAGGAAGATGTTAATGCTGTTGTAGAAAGCATAAACCAAGCTGTAAACGAACTCAAATCAAACTTAAATAAGCAAAATAACATTATAGAAGTAAACACTGATAACCTCAATATACACAATAAACGCATATCTAAAGCTTCTAATCCAATTGATTCTCAAGATGTTGTTACGTTGCATCATCTTGAGAATTATGCATATAATAAACAATACACAGACTGTGTGATAGCCAACCATCAAAATGATATTAATGAACTTAAACAGAACGTTGCTCACTTTGATATAAAAGAAGAAACCATTAACATAAAAGGTAAACGTCTATCTGATGTTTCAGACCCTGAAAATGATCAAGATGCTATTACTCTACACCACTTAAAAAATTATGCATACAACAAACAGCATACCGATAGCATAGAGGCTAACTATAAGCAAGACATCACTGATCTCACTCATATAACTGATGTAGTAACCAATGATATCAATAAACTTAACAATAACGTTACCAATCATGTTGCTCACTTTGATATAAAAGAAGATACTATCAATATAAAAGGCAAACGACTATCCGGGGTTTCAAACCCCAAAGAAGCTCAAGATGTGGTGACTTTGCAGCATCTAGAAAGTTATGCATGCAGCAAACAACATACTGATAACATAGAAATTGCCTATAAGCAAGATATTGCTGATCTTAAAACCCGTATATCAGATGTGGTGGTCAAAGATATCAATGAACTCAAAAATAACGTTTGCAATCATGTTGCTCAGTTTGATATAAACGAAGAAACCATTAACATAAAAGACAAACGACTATCTGGGGTATCAAACCCTAAAGAAGCTCAAGATGTTGTCACTTTGCAGCACCTAGAAGATTATGTGTACAACAAACAGCACACCGATAATATAGAAACTAATTATAAGCAAGACATCGCTAATCTTCAAACTCACATAACTGATGTAGTAGTCAATAATCTTGATGAACTTAAAAATAACGTTACCAATCACGTTGAGCACTTTGATATAAACGAAGATACTATCAACATAAAAGGCAAACGTTTATCTGATGTTTCAAACCCCAAAGAAGCTCAAGATGTCGTCACTTTACAGCATCTAGAAAATTATGCATGCGGCAAACAAGATATTGATAAAATAAAGGTCTACCATAAGCAAGACATAGCTAATCTTAAAAATTTCATAACTGATGTAGTAATCTATGATATCAACGAACTTAAAAATAACGTTAGCAATCACTTTGCTCATTTTCATATTAACGAAGAGACTATTGATATAAATGACAAACGACTATCTGGTGTTTCAAACCCCAAAGAAGCTCAAGATGTTGTCACTCTGCACCACCTGGAAGATTATGCGTACAACAAACAGCACACCGATAACATAGAGGTTACCTATAAGCAAGACATCGCTACACTCAAAGCTAGCATGACTAAAACGCTTAATTTGTTAAACGAAAAGAACATAGAATGGATCCAAAAATCCATCGTTGAAACAAAAGATAATATATTAAGCATTGTAAATGAACGCGTTCTATCTATAGTACAGGCTTTAAAAAATAAGCTGCTTGTTCATTTCCTTCTACAAATAACAAGCATACCATCAATGTACGATAGTCCCTTTTATCGTCTCAATAATGGGCATCTTACATACACGTTACCACACTCGGGAACACTTGAAGTATTGTCTATTGTTCCTGCAGCTAACAAGATTCAGAGTAAACATAATGAAAATGTTATAACAATCGGAGAAGGAACTATAATTACTGTTCACGCAAAAGACAAACTGCAATTTAAATTGGTTGGAGACGATGGTAAGCATTCAACGACTACTTTACCTTTACATATTGTGTTTGACTACACAACAAACCTGGATTTCTCTATGATAGAATAAAAAGCGTTGAAAAACGTATTACAATACCATTATGGGTTTGTCTGCTCATAGATACTGAACAAAAGCTAAAGATCTACAGAACTTCTTTGAAAAAACATGAATTGTTCAACGAATACTTGTCCGAAAAACACTCGTTTGAAAAACAGGAGCCCTTCCAAGAACTCCCGTTTGAAAAACAGCACCCGTTCGACAAACACCCGTTTGAAAAACAGCACCCGTTCGACGAACACCCGTTCGAAAAACAGCACCCGTTCAGCGAACACCCGTTTGAAAAGCAGCATCCGTTCGAGAAACCAAGTACAATCTGACATAAAGAAAGACATATATGACAATCAATATCTTGCGCAAGCTATTAAAAATGTAAAATATAAATATGATGCGCTTAAATCAGGAGAGCTTTTACAAGAAAATCAACTTGAAAAAACATTTAGTCCTATATCCAAACCCTTAAAATCTCTACTGGCTACCGTCTCAGAAAAATCTAATTCATTCAACTCTCCTACAGCACCTCCTATCAAACAAGAAGAAACAGAAGAAACAGAAGAAGCAGAAGAAACAAAAGAAAACGAAGAAAGAACTCTTCTAGAACAACCCAATGCAGAAGTTCCATTCATTTTTAAAGCACAGAAGCCAATAATAGGGAATATTGCTTCTTCTTACTTGGATTTATTTACACAACCACACAGTGTACGCAAAGTATTAGATCGAGTTTATGGGGTACGAAAAGAAGACGCTAGATGGTTTCTTGGTGATTCAGAAATACGTTTCCACGGTAACGACATAGTCATAAATAACAAAAGCTATAAAGGCACGCGAGGTCTTTATGAATTAATTTTTAAATCCTTCCCCAATAATAGTATATACACAAAGAGAGATCTTTCAAATTATGTAAAAATATTAGAATCTACAAACGCGCACAGAGTTCAGCATCGATCGGATAAACAGTTAATGTCTAATCGAGGGTATAAATATACAAACATTATTAAACCACTCTTCTCTACAGAAAGTTCGCCATGTAGAAAAAGAAAGCGAACAGGCATGGGTTTGAAGTGGAAATATAATCATCAACAACCTATTGTTGACTATGTACACTGGGATGATCCTAATGAGCTTGTACAACGTCTACAGCTGTTAATGGCTTCTAAATCTGCAGGTCATACTGCACACGAAAACGAAATTTTATCTATTATTGAAGAACTTCGAGAAGCTCGAATTATTGCATAAATAACCAGTCTTCGTTTTACACCACATCAGAATGAGTGTTGACATCAGAGCTAATATTGCTAGAGAGTTACACCGCCCCGCTCGCAGATGTTACATGCGGCGGAGGGTTATTACTAAAGGATTAGATGATCTACACCAAATGGATTTAGTAGAAATGATACCCTATTCTCGAGAAAATAATGGTTTTAAGTATATGCTAACCATTATAGATGTTTATTCTAAATATGCTTGGGCACAACCTTTAAAAAGTAAGAGTGGAAAAGAAGTTGCTGCAGTGCTGCGTAAGATATACAATAAGAGCAAACGATTTCCTAAACATATTCAAACAGACAGAGGAAAAGAGTTCTACAATGCTGAGTTCAAACGATGGACCACATCACACAACATTAATCATTACTCAACGTACAGCAATATGAAAGCTTGTGTTGTAGAACGTTTCAACCGAACACTTCGTGAACGTATGTGGAGAATGTTTACTAAACAAGGAACTCATTCATGGATACATAGGTTACAAAAGCTTATCCATGATTATAATCACACCTATCACCGTACTATTAAAATGAAACCTTGTGATGTAAAAGACAATCGACTGCTTGCAACAGTGTATAACGCAATTAAAACAGTAGATACTAGAAAGAGAAAATTTCAAGTAGGTGATATTGTTCGCATCAGCAAGCAAAAACATCAATTTGAAAAAGGGTATACACCTAACTGGACTACTGAGCTCTTCACTATTTATAAGGTGCAACCTACTAACCCTGTGACATACCTCTTAAAAGACTGTCAACAACATCTAATAGCTGGTGCTTTCTACACAGAAGAATTGCAAAAGACTAAACATCCAGACATCTACCTAGTAGAACGCATACTTCGAAGGAAAGGAAATAAAGTGCTTGTAAAATGGTTAGGGTATGATGATTCTCATAATTCTTGGATTAAAAAAACTAATGTATTGTAAGGAATAGATTGTAATAAAAAAAAAAAATATGTTGTGCTTTTTTTTGTTTCCCTTTTTCCTTCCTTCTGCTCTTAGTAATAATGAAAGGATACAGATAAAGGTTTAAGAAATAAAAAAAGATATAAAAATAATTATATATTTAAAAAACTAGTGTACAAAATACAATACAAAATACAATACAAAACAAAACAATACAATACAATACAATATTTAAAAAATATTTATGCATTTACAATTTTTACAAATATAAAATTCTCCGTTGTTACTTCTTTCCAAATTGGGTGCTTCGCAACACCCTTGCTCCTCAAGCCCCCTTTGAGCAACTGAATCAAAACTGAAAATTTTTTTCATCTCTTTGATGAATGTCTTTTCATCATTATCATCATCACTATCTTCTTCATCATATAGGTCTTCTTCTTCTTCTTCTTCCTCTTCCTCCTCCTTAAAGAGGAAAAGATTTTTTTTCTGTCGTTCCTCTTCTTCCTCTTCTTTTCTTATTAATATCACTACTTCCTCAATCCATTTTACAATGGAACTATTGTGCAGCTCCTCCTCCTCCTCCTCCTCGTGCTGTAAACTGCAGTCCATCTCCTCCTCTTCCTTCTCGTGATGCTGATGCTGCTGCTGCTGCTGCTGCTGCTGCTGCTGAAGTTGAACTCTACTACGAAGTGGTGGTGTGGTCTGCAACTCCTGCTGTCTCAGGCTGTCGTTACAGCTCAAGTCCAACAGCATCTCCGCCTCCTGGTAATGTTGCTGCCGCTGCTGAAGGCAACCACAGCTCAAGCCCAGTAGTGTTTGGACTTGAGGAAAGCACTGCATCTGTGGTGGTGTAGGCAGCATCTCCTTCTCCTCCTCCCACTGCTGTTGTTGATGCTGCTGCTGCTGCTGCTGCTGCTGAGGTTGAACTCTACTACGAAATGGTGGTGTGGTCTGCAACTCCTGCTGTCGCGGGCTACCGTTACAGCTCAAGTCCAACGACATCTCCACCTCCTGGTAATGTTGCTGTCGCTGCTGAAGGCTACCACAGCTCAAGTCCACTAGTGTTTGGACTTGAGGAAAGCTCTGCATCGGTGGTGGTGTAGGCAACATCTCCTTCTTCTCCTCCTGCTGGTGATGCTGTTGCTGCTGCTGCTGCTGCTGCTGCTGAAGGCTAAACCTCAAGTCCATAGGTTTATAGCATCGTGGCAACGTCTGCTTCACTCGTACCATTTTTCTGTTGAAAAGTATTCCCTTCAATAACTGAGACGAATCTCTGATACAGTCTACAAAACCCTCCAGCATATATACTCAATCTCTTACCCCTACTCTTAGACTTTACACGCTTATTTACTAGCAGGGGAGCGCACGTGATGAAACTGTAGGTGGTTAGGCTAGGGGGGAGAGCGCTCCCCCTGAAAGCGTACGTGCAAGCCAACAACGCTCCTAATTTTATAACACCTACTTTCTTCTTAAGCACTCCTGCTGCACCCGCATGCATTTAAAAATAAGAGATAACGATGTTGACTCAGCAGGAGAGCACACGTGCACACATTTTCTTTAAAAATAACAAAGAGAAAAATGCTGACTCGGCAAGAGGGTGCACCTGCGAAGGGAACAATGCTGACTCAGCGGGAGAGCGCACCTGCATGCATGTTTAAAAATAAGAGATAAGGGAAGCTGACTTAGCGGGAGAGCGCACCTGCCATACACAAAAGAACAGAGGAAGGGGGGAAACGAGCCTGACACAGCGGGGGAGCGAGGGGGAACGATGCTGGCTCAGCGGGAGGGGAGCACATCTGCACGCCATGCTGACTCAGCGGGAAGAGAGCGCACCTGCCACACACAGCTGCACAAAGGGAAACGCGGTTAAGGCTGACTCAGCGGGGGGAGCGAGGGGAGGGGAGCGAGGCTGACTCAGCGGGAGGGGAGCGCGCACCTGCCACACACAGCTGCACAAAGGGGGAAACGTAACCCCCCCCTACGCCAAGGGGGTGGAGACCACACCCCGCCCCCACCACCCTGCACGCGCGCGCGCACGCACGCTCACCTCCCCCACAGAGACAGACCAACACACCCACCCTCCCCCAGCACTACCCAACCCCACCAATCAGAGCAAAGCCCCGCCCCCACCCACCAATCAGAGCAAAGCCCCGCCCCCAACCACCCACCAATCAGAGCACAGGCCACGCCCCCACCCCCACCCCCCAACCAATCAGAGCACAGACCACGCCCCCCGCCCACCCCCCACCCCAAAGTGGATCAGAACCGGCGTCACACCACTACTGTTACCGAATGCGTGAATTTCTATTCCTTCCATGAGATGTCTTCTAGCATGACTGACATTGAAGAGATGTGGACAGTTTAAATGGAACGTAGCACACATTTGACATTAAAGGCTGGAGCTACATGCTTTGAAAATTAATCTTGGGAATTACTTGCTGTCATTAAACGCTTATGTGTTAACTAAAAAAGTTAAGAGAAATTATTTTCCCTATACAGCTGACCTACACTCACTGTTTAGACACTATGAATTCTTTTTTTTTTTTTTGTTTTTTGTTATTTGCTTTACGTCGCACCGACACAGATAGGTCTTATGGCGACGATGGGACAGGGAAGGACTAGGAGTGGTAAGGAAGCGGCCGTGGCCTTAATTAAGGTACAGCCCCAGCATTTGCCTGGTGTGAAAATGGGAAACCACAGAAAACCATCTTAAGGGCTGCCGGTAGTGGGGTTCGAACCTACTATCTCCCGAATACTGGATACTGGCCGCACTTAAGCGACTACAGCTATCGAGCTCGGTCTATGAACTTTTAGATGTCATGTCTACTATATTACTTAAATAATATAATGATCTATTTTTATATCATATTATTATCTATGTCATTCTTGATTTATTTGCGTAAATAGCAAAGTCATGGACGTTTTAACGCTTGGTGTCTGTAACGTTATTATACCGCACAAATAATCTCACTGACATAAACGAGGTCGACAGGCACTTTCAACTTCAGTATGATAAGAAAATAGTAGTTTCTAATTAGCATAACCTTGAATAGTTCCAAAATGTTGTATTCCAATCAAATATCTGACTCGTTCACAATTTTGTATTTCCTGTGGGGGGAAGCAGGGATGGAAAATATTGTTGCTTTCCAGGATCATGTTCCAATGTATCCGTTGCACTGTTGTGTTAGATTGAAGTATTAGGATATAAAAGTAACATAATTCAAGTTGAAGGTCAGCGTGTGGGAGGAACAGTCGCTATACTTGTTGCTCCTTACAGCCTCTAACTACAGCAGTACTATATCACCATCTCGCTTTCTTCAATGCCAGTGATCCTTTTACCAGCTCGTCACTCACATTCTTAACTATTCCAAGAAAGGCTTGCAATAACCTATTTGCGTTCCCAGAAAGAATGTTCTGAAATCTTCATTTATAAAATGTGCAGTGACAGCTAGGTCCAGGATCTATAGTTAACAGACATTGGAACCCGACGGTATAAAATACAATGTCGAACGAGTGTAACACATTCATATGCTGCCGGAATGAGAAATGAGGAAATAGTCCTCCTATCGGACCAAACGTAAACATAATTTCATCCAATACTTTCTTTTGCTATTTGATTTTTTACGTCGCTCCGACGCAGCCTGTCCTTATGGTGACGATGCAACGGGACAGGACTAGAAGATTAGGAAGGAAGCCTCGGTAGCCTTTATTAAAATCTCCCAGTGTGAAATAGGGAAACCTTGGAAAACAATCTTCAGGCTGCCGACAGTCAGATGCGGACCCGCCATCTCCCGAATGCAAGCTAACAGCTACGTGACTAAAACGCGCAGCCAACTCATTCGGTGAAGCCAGTATAAAAAGGCTACAAAATCTTCGTCGTCCGCTATAGGAAAAAAGGCTGTAAATCTGCGGTAAATTGCTGTGGAAATAACTTGAACAGTTTCGTTTTCTGCATATCATTCATTTTCTATCGTACTGTTACAAACGGTGGTAACGACCGTTGCTTTACTGCCGTACAGGTTGCAGTCGGTGACGAACATTCTGGAGAGACAGATACACAAGATGGGCACTTGCGATGGTTTTTCAGGACTGAGTACCTGAATACTTTCAAAACTACATGCACTGGTAGAATTCTGAGGTTTTAAACTACTTGCTATTATTATTATTATTATTATTATTATTATTATTATTATTATTATTATTATTATTATTATTATTATTATTATTTTGTGTGTGCTTTCAACGCACTTCCTCAATAAAGAACCGTTTCCCTATAACCGAGTTTTTGACCACATAAATCGTATTGGATTAATTTAGCTACAACCGAGCTCGATAGCTGCAGTCGCGTAAGTGCGGCGAGTATACAGTATTTGGGAGATAGTGGGTTCGAACCCCACTGTCGGCTGCCCTGAAGATGGTTTTCCGTGGTTTCCCATTTTCACAGTAGACAAATGCTGGGGCTGCACCTTAATTAAGGCGACTGCCGCTTCCTTCCTACTGCTAGAGCTTTCCTATCCCATCGTCACCATAAGACCTATCTGTGTCAGTGCGACGTACTGTAAAGCAACTTGTAATTAAAAGAAAATCAGCTACATGGTCTCGGGTAGTGAAGAATAATATACAGAACTCGTGTTCTGTATTTTTCTCATCGTGCTCAACACATCATGAAACAAGAAACGTAAAGTACAAATACCACCGCGGAAGTGTTTCCAGGAAGTACGGTACTGTATTACCATCAATAAGCCTAAAACAAAACACTTCAAATAACTAACGAATATATGTAACCGGCTAACATGTAACAGAGTAGGAATGTCAGTACTGCTTCTAAGCTGTTCAAAAAATGATCACTCGCACCTGCGCATAAGTCCACGATTAAGCGAGCTACTGTGCTTTCTTATGGCACTTGGCCAATCAGAAGCTCCCTTCTCTTCCCTTGGTTTCGCTGAGACAGTTTACTTTTGTATTAGGGTCTCCGGTGTAACATAATATTTCTGGAACAACTTATTGTGATGGAAGAAAATGCATTACCATGTAACAATATTGAACTCCTATATCTCGGGGGAAGTGCTTTTCCACACTTATTAAGATTCGAATACAAGATTAATTGAAATTGCCCCAATAAAATACTATAAGTTTGTGGGCACCGGAGTCTTCAAAAAATTCTGGTTCATATAAGCTGTAAATTTCATTTTGTTCCGTATTGAAGTGAAATTATAAGCGATAAATTGACAAGTAAATATTATTACTAAACCCAAACCCTGTGGCACTACAGCCCTTGAAGGGCCTTGGCCTACCAAGTGACCACTGCTCAGCCTGAAGGCCTGCAGATTACGAGGTGTCGTGTGGTCAGCACGACGAATCCTCTCGGCCGTTATTCTTGGCTTTCTAGCCCGAGGCCGCTATCTCACCGTCAGATAGCTCTTCAATTCTAATGACTTAGGCTTAGTGGACCTCGAACCAGCCCTCAGTTCCAGGTAAAAATCCCTGACCTGGCCGGGAATTGAGCCCGGGACCTCCGGGTAAAAGGCAGGCACGCTACCCCTACACCATGGGGCCGGCAAATATTATTACAGTAAAGTAAATATTATTACAGCAATTGGTGGAGTGTAGTCATACTTGATATATTGTATTGAAAAGGTGGACCCTGTTGTCAATTTATTTGTTATAAATTCTGGTTCGCCATCACGTCCAGGTTTGTTCCTACAAACTCTCCTTGGTTTAAACTAATTTCTGTTATTATTATTATTATTATTATTATTATTATTATTATTATTATTATTATTATTATTATTTTGTGTGTCCTTTCAACGCATTTTTTCAATAAATAACCGTTTCCCTATAACCGAGTTTTTGACCACATAAAAATACTGGACAAATTTAGCTACAACCGAGCTCGATAGCTGCAGTCGTTTAAGTGCGGTCAGTATCCAGTATTCGGGAGATAGTGGTTTCGAACCGCACTGTCGGCAGCCCTGTAGATGGTTTTTCGTGCCAGCCTTCTGTGTTTATCCCCCTTTGTCATTTCCTTGAAGAGATGACTGTCCCACTCCGGGGGCATCCCATTCGACCCTAGGACGCGCCGCGGTTCCTTCTCTATTGTTCTCTTCGTCTGGTTTCACAGTGCGCCTTCTGGAAGCTGCAAATACAATGTTCCGTCTCTAACCGACGCCTTAAGAGTCTAGTACTCCATTAATATGATAGAAGAAAGGAGGCTAGTTACGAACTGTCAGTAGTGGCAGGAGTTGTACTAACACGGCAGTAGTGCTAGCTGCCATCAGTGTCCCACCGGAGTCAGAGTATCGTCGTGTACTGAGCGGAGCACTGTGTGTACGGATGTGGGGTCATGGTGTAGAACAGTTGGTGTGAGTAGTTGGAACACTGTTAATTGTCGCTGTTGTGAGGAGTATTGTAGTGAGCACTGTTGAGCTGTTGCTGTTTAGTTGACAGTGCAGCGACCACGTGAATCGACTGTATTGACTGTGTGAGTGGCGGACTTCCGCTGAAGTCGATCTAAGTAACAGTCGCCGTTTGTTACGGTGGTCAGAAGCTCTGTGTTTTTTTCTGCCTGCATGCAGCTACTGTTCGGGGTGACTGGACATGCGAGATGAAGTGAAAGTAAGGCGAGCTGTCAATCAATATTTACGGATGGACACCCGTCCAGGTAAAGATAGCCCAGCTGGAGTCTGCTGTGAGAGGTTAGTGAATAGACAGCAATTAGTGGAGTGTAGTCATTCGTGGCTCATATAATTGTGTGTGTGTGTGTGTGTGTGTGTGTGTGTGTGTGTGTGTGTGTGTGTGTACTAATTGGGTCATTCTGAATTAAATTGGGTCCATAAAACAGACAGTATTTTATTCGTAACATTATTATGCATAGGGAAAAGAATGCCTACCTCTTGTTTTGCAGAAGATAAGGTACAAGAAACAGAAAATCCTCCCCAAGATTTCTAACGAGAAATCACCGCTGGAAAATTCACTATTATCTCATCCTACGTCGATGTGGCTAGTTTCAGCTAGAAGAGACTTATGTACGATGGGGTCGACCTGTCCTTTTTTTATCCCTCAACGTCGTTACGTTTGCTGTTCAAAAGTGAAATTGATTTTATCCGGCTACAAGCTAGAACTACACAGCACACAATGGGGTTTCTGTGAATAAGCTTACTTCTGTTTTCTAGAAGAAGGATTTTTCACGGAGCTTAGCTTTCGGCGCCACTGTCTATTGGAGTCTGTGTGAGAGAATGCTCGGTCCCTTTTGTTTTAAAGTTGATGTTTTGCTGTAGAAATTCTGCGACGTAAAAGTCACATATCTTCACCAAAGTGTCATGGCAGGTGAAAAAATAAATTAACAAAGGCTTTCATATTAGACGGCGATATTATGACGTATGACATAGTATTTAGAGATCTGCACAAGGCGTTTGATTACGACGATTGTTCCAAGCTCTTTGATACTCTGAAAGTGATTGGGATCAAGTTGATAATATGAAGCGTTATCAACAATCAGTCAAGGAATCATGAAATACATGGCACTTTTTCAAATACTGTTGTTGTCTCACAACTATTACACATACTTCAATCTAGTGAGTAAAAGTAGTACTAGTATACTACTGAGTTACGTTGTAACTACACCTAACTATACCTACTTTTATATTAGTAAGAGAGCTGGATTTATGTACTTTTATATAAAAAACCGGCATATTAATGAACACTTCTCTACCATAGTACTATACACATATAATATACTCGCTTAATTAACTTACTCTTCTATGTTGAATGCCGGCCACTACTATATGTGTCTTATTCCTACTCTCAAGTTTTGGGATGATAAACTCACACACTTGGCAACTTACCGCAATATTGATCAGGAAGGATAAGCCGTAGTCGCATTCCCACAATTGAGGATTATAATTGGAAATTGTATTAATTAATCTTAGTTGAAAAACTGAACTCATTAAAAAATTAAACATAATTCCCTTAATTAAAACAGAATTGTATCCTGTGAAATTTGTTTCTATATGTAATAAAAACATATTGCACATCAAGAAGATGTTGGCATTGTCGGGAATTACAATTTACAATTACAATTTATTGTCACTGAATGTTCGGTGCTGGAATTACTCTTCCTCTGCTACCGACGTGGTCCTGGATTCGTACTGCTGTGGAAACCCTGTCTGCGTTCGTGAGCCAACTTTTTTCAGTGTACGTTTACGGCACATACTCTAGCATAGACGTCAGTCTATGCAGCCTAATGCTAGTTCCCCTGTTTTGGTGGTATACACACGATGATCTCTGCGACAGTAGCCACTTTCCCATTTTTCTTAATTTGTTCAAAAAGAAATCCGTCGAGGCCATTCCTCTATGGATTCTTAAACATGCTGATTGGCAAAAGTTCACATCACTAGCTGTATTTAACTACGTCACCAGGCGGAGCGAAGACGGCGATATAAGTTACATAACACAAGTTATTCTTGATGCTGCCGAGGAGTCAATTCCACCCTTATCAGGGACTTCTCACCGAAAACTCGTTCCTTGGTGGAACGGAGACATTGCAGTAGCTATCAAAGAAGACCGTCACGCTCATAAATGGTATCGTAGGCAGCCTACTTTGGCGAATTTGGTAACATTTAATAAACTCCGTGTTAAGGCGTCAGTTCTTATTCGACAGAGTAAGAAACCTTCGTGGGAGAGATGTGTGTCGTCTATGACGTCACATACTCTGTCATCTCAAGTGTAGACTAAACTTCGACGTATTTCGGGTATCAAAGGATCACTTTCAGTACCGGGAATTTCCATTGCAGGCAGTATCGTTACTGAACCACTCTCGATTACTAACCATCTAGCCAGTCATTTCGCGGATGTGTGTGGCTCCGGGAGTTACCATCGTGATTCCCTCAATCTGAAGCGGGAGGCAGAACATCATCACCATAGTTTTGCCAGTCAAGCTTCAGAGGGGTATAATGTGCCCTTTACGGAGTGGGGACTCCGCAGCGCCTTGTTGCTTTACAAGAACAAGTCTCCCGGACCAGACAATGTCCATAACCAGATGTTGAAACACCTTAGTGAGGATAGTCTGTTCTATCACCTTCGTGTGTTCAACCGAATCTGGATAGAGGGTGAGTTTCCGTCTCACTGGCAAGAGGGTATAATAATTCCTGTCCTCAAGCCTGACAAAAATCCTAAGTATGCAGGAAGTTGCAGTGCTATTTGTCTTACTCACTGTTTGTGTAAGCTATTCCCGATTTTCATACCAGACGAATGTTGGGGCTGCACCATAAAAGCCACGGCCACTTCCTTCCTGTCTTAACTCTTTTCTATCCCACCGGCACCCAAATATGTCTCAGTTATTGCGATAAGCTATACATTAAGCATGCACTGTACTAGCAAAACATAATCTTTATGTTCCTTTGCCTCTTTCAGAAAATATGCTTACAACTCTATGTGAATATTCGCGTGCATTTCATATTTATTTCTATGTAAACATATAATTTAAAAACTGGTATTTCATAAATTAATTTGTGATATTGTGCATGCTGATCATTAAATGGGTTGAGGTTTTGAGGACAATATCACAAAGAACGATTAATACCTTGCACAACACTGGATAGTCTACATTTGTCTCTAATGTGCAGGTTTTACGATTACATGAATTAAGTATATAATTAGGAAAATGTAAAATATAATTCGATAAATGAAAATTGTTCCCAAATATGTCGTTCAGATTGTCATGTATGGGAAATATTTATATTTCCGAGCCTGAATATGTAGACTAACAGGTATACCAAGTTAACGACGTCCATGCTTTATGATCACAAGGTTAGCGCGCGCGTAAATCTCTAAGTTTACTTTTGCCTAACGAAGCCCGACATGGTCTGTCGCACCCCTGCAAAAGCACCTCTCCACACAAGTGCCAAGCCAACTCCGGGACAAATGAACCGGGTGAACCTGAAGAGGCAGCTATCAGTGCTCTGACGCAAACATGGTGATGTTATACTTTCTTCAGAAATATAATTGAGGGACTGAGAAAATTAAGGAATGATTATGTTATGTAACATTTGATGAAATGCCGTTACAATTTTTTAATGAACTCATTCATCTGTAAAGCATTATAAATCTCTCTGGTAATTACGAACATTGTCCGCCTCTGTGGTGTAGTGGTTTTTGTAATTAGCTGCCATCCCCGGAGGCCCGGATTTGATTCCCGGCCCTGCCACGAAATTTTAAACGTGGTACGAGGGCTGGCACGGGGTACACTCAGCCTCGGGAGGTCAACTGAGTAGAGGGGGTTCGATTTCCTCCTCAGCCATCCTAGAAGAGTTTTTCCGTGGTTTCCCACTTCTCCTCCAGGCAAATGCAGGGATGGTATCTAACTTAAGGCCACGGCCGCTTCCTTCCCTCTTCCTTGTCTATCCCTTCCAAAACTTCCCCTCCTCCACAAGGCCCCTGTTCAGCATAGCAGGTGAGGCCGCCTGGGCGAGGTACTGGTCATCCTCCCCAGTTGTATCCTACGACCCAGAGTCTGAAGCTCCAGGACACTGGCCTTGAGGCGGTAGAGGTGTGATCCCTCGCTGAGTCCGAGGGAAAAACCGGCCCTGGAGGGTAAACAGATTAAGAAGAAGAATTACGAACATTACCTCAACTGCAATAATGGCATATAAAATGTGTTCCCTAAACTGAAGCGAAACAAATGTAATCAAAGTCATGCTCACGGATACCTCCGATGTAATAAGTGTTTTATGTAAGTTTGAATGTATATTTATATGAACTCCAAAATACCTGTTAAATCACCCACTCCTATATCTTCGGATTTATTGAACCGGTAGTTTATAAACTAAGGGGAAAACATATCCCATGACGTCCAATAAGAAATTCCTGTGCAGGATCATGGTTCGAAATATATGTATTAGTTCCTAACAAACAAGCAATAAGGTGTTAGTAGTGAATGAACGCGTAGAACCATAGTCTAAAAGGAACGCTCCGTCTTGATCACCAATCGCGTTGACACTGAAATCAGCCTGACCAGTATAGTTTGTAAAATACTGGAGAGTTTAATAGCAAAGTACATCAGAGGGATATGTGATGATAAAAATTGGTTCATGAGGAGCCAGTATGGATTTAGAAAGAAATTTTCTTGCTAGGCACAACTGGTGGGGTTTCAGCAGGACATATCAGATCAGTTAGATTCAGGAGGCCAGTTAGATTGCATAGCCATAGATCTTTCCAAAAAATTGGAGGGAATAGGATTGGACGTAAGGGTTATACGTTGGATAAGAACATTTCTAAATTCAAGGGTTCAGAAAGTCAAAGTAGGAAATAGTATATCACAGGAAGAGAAAGTTTGGAAGGGAATTGCACAGGGTAGTATAATCGGTCCGTTACTTTTCTTAATATACACAAATGATTTAGGGAACAATATAACATCGAAAATAAGATTGTATGCAGATGACATAATTGTTTATAGGGAAATAAATAACATTGAGGATTGTTCAGAATTACAAAGGGACCTTGACAGTATCCAAGAATGGGTTGAAGAAAATAATATGAAGATTAATGGAGGCAAATCAACTGTTACAACTTTTACAAACAGGAGCTTTAAAACTGAATTTGAATATACTTTGGATGAGGTAGTTATCCCAAAAGATGGCAAGTGCAAATACTTAGGCGTAAGATTTGAAAGTAATTTGCACTGGAAGGGTCATGTTGATGACATTGTTGGGAAAGCATACAGATCGTTACATGTCATAATGAGGCTACTTAAAGGATGTAACAAGGAATTAAAAGAGAAAAGTTACCTAAGTATGGTTCGTCCATTATTGGAATATGCAAACAGTGTTTGGGATCCTCACCAAGAATACCTAATAAAAGAACTAGATGGTGTGCAGAGGAAAGCAGCAAGGTTTGTAACAGGGGATTTCAGGAGAAAGAGTAGTGTATCAGAAATGTTAAAGGAACTTGGGTGGGAAACTTTAAGTAAGAGAAGGGAGAAAACTAGACTTATAGGATTATATAGAGCCTATACAGGAGAAGAAGCATGGGGAGATATCCGTGAGAGGCTTCGGTTGGAAAATAATTATATTGGTAGAACTGACCACAAGTACAAAATTAGAAGGAATTTTAGCAGAAGCAATTGGGGTAAATTTTCTTTCATTGGGAAGGGCGTGAAGGAGTGGAACAGTTTACCAGGGGTAGTGTTTGACCCTTTTCCAAAATCTGTACAGATATTCAAGAAGAGAATAAACAACAACAGAGATAATAAATTAAATGTTAGAGGGCATTCGACCAGTGCAGGATATTGTAAATAATAAATGTGTGTGATTAAATTAATTCCATCCCCTGGTCTAAGGAGTTTGGACAGCCCAAGTAGGGGACTGCCTGTAGGGGTGAAGTACAGTGGGGACTTCGAGGGCCCTGGGACCGCTACGGTAGCTGTGAAGGCCCTTCAGGAACTCTGAAAAGTGGTGGCAAAAGGGGCTCTGGTTAAGACGCAGCAGGTCGTTATGCTACTTAGGTTCCAAAATGGGTAAAATATAAATATGTAAATAAATTCAATGTTAATTTTAATCTTATACCAGTTGTATAGTATTGTGTTCAGTCTTCAGCCCTAAGGCTGGTTGGATCCTCAACAGCTCTGCCATCAGCTGTCATAGATGGCCTAGGCATTGCTGAAGAGGCGTACTAGGGAAATGAGGAGTGAGGTAGTTTCCCGTTGCTTTCCTCACCGAGCCAGAAGTTGCCAGTACATATCAGTCTGCCAAGCCCACTGAAATGCATGCACCAACCGACCCTATGAGCAACGTTTTCACACTAATCAGCAGGGACAGGCTGCATATGGAATGGCATTACTGTATAGTATTATTAGAAGTAATTTCACATACCGTACTGTATATGAGTTGACTATGTTTGTAAGATATTATAAGTAGAATTTTGTAAACAATATAAATTTATTAAGGATGAGCTGTGTGTTTAATAGAAAACATTGTTAGCGTAAATTGTATAATATTGTATTATAGGAAAAATTTTCTTCTCTTGATAATTTAATATTTAGTGCTTGACAATAATGTATTTTAGTGTACCATTTGCCACCGAGGTAGACACCTCATTTGCAAATAAAGAGATTTTGATTTGATTTGATTTGATTTGAAATGTTTTGGCCTACGAACAGCTTCAACCGACTTCCTCGTGGCTGAGCGGGTTCACGGGCTAAAGTCGTGTCGTGTGTTTACAGGAGCCAGCCCGGTGCTAGTAAAATATTTCAGTGCATTTATTTCAATCCTACATCAGCTGCAATAATGAAGTTTTTTTTCATTTTTACAGTTTGCTTTACGTCGCACCGACACAGATAGTTCTTATGGCGAAGATGGGGTAGGAATGTGCTAGAAGTGAGTAGGAAGCGACCGTGGCCTTAATTATGGTACAGCCCTAGAATTTGCCTGGTGTGAAAATGGGAACCACGGAAATTCATCTTCAGGTCTGCCGACAGTGGGGTCCAAACCCCCTACCCCCCGCATACTGGATACTGGCCTCTCTTAAGCGACTGCAACTATCGATCTCGGTATAATGAAGACCAATAATAATTATGATCGCATGTTACATTCGACGCGTACATTTTATTGTCATGCAATATGTACAGTACACACGTTAGGCTGATGCTCAGATGTGAAAATGGTTCATTACCTGCTATGCAAGGTTGCCTTATTCACAGCTTCTTCATTATCATCAGACGTCACTGGCTCATCCCAAACAGGTGTTTCCCAGAGATCTATTCACGCAGCCGTCTTTTAACCCTTCGAAACGTATCCGAACTACAAATGTTGTGGCCGAAACAGGACTAAGAATCTGCTTTGAAGAAACATAATTTATAGACTCAGACAAAGCACATGACACGGAAATAATTGCAGCTCAATATGGGACATCCATCGCCTTTATAAAGAATGTATAAGATAGACGGCCTTCCGATTATGCCATGACACCCAAGTCCATGTCCATCTCCATTCAAGCCGAATTAAAACATTACTGCGTAGTGGCCAGTACGGAGATGAAACGGTGACCTTGGAAAAAGAGAAAAATTGGCGGCCCCTCGTTGTAGGGGTAGCGTTACTGCATTTTACCCGGAGGCCCCGGGTTCGATTTCCGGCCAGGTCAGGGATTTTTGCCTGCATTTGAGGGCTGTTTCTAGGTCTACTAAGCCTACGTGATTACAGTTGAGGAGCTATCTGACGGTGAGATGGCAGCCCTGGGATAGAAATCGAAGAATATCGGCCGAGAGGATACGTCGTGCTGACCACACGACACCTCCTAATCTGCAGGCCTTCGGGATGAGCAGCAGTCGCTTGGTACGCCATGACCCTTCGAGGCTGTTGCCCCATGGGGGGGGGGGGGGGGTAGGGAGAGAGGTTTCCTTCGAAAAATCGTGGGTTCAAAAAAGTCGCAAAAGAAACAACATATTAACTATTTCTGAAGTCTCAGATATTCTTATGTTCTCCTACTACAGCTTTGTCCATACCTATGGGTGCACACTGTTTGGCACATGTGGATTTGGAATTTTTTTTACGACCGGTGGCCTTCCTGTCGCCAACCGGTTTTGTTCCTCACTCACGAGACTGAGTGATGGTATATCTTTTCCAATCCTCAGTCCAATTTAAGTTTCCTGTGAAAGTCAGGAATTGAACTGGGGCTTCTCAGTACGGGGAAAGTAAACTCCGTCTTCCCTACGGATCTAATAATAACAGTAATAGTAACGTTGCGTGTTAAACTTCCTTTGAGCTGTTGTAAGGTTTAAGAGATGTTGGAATGCTGGAATATGTTCTCAGAACGAACATTTGTAATGAGCTAGTAAATTTGGTGACATGGGTTCTCGCATTGAAATACTCTTTATGTCCACCGATTGCACCACCGAAATTCAGTCCCGCAATCCTTAGCTTGGAAGGTATGGACGCAAACTAGCTGCGCTCTTCAGCAACTGAAACTCGATAAACCTAGAATGTAGTTACTGCAGTGGGCCAGTGTACTGAGAATGTTAAGTACAAGTTCTGAAGTACTTTAAGTTTGTGAGCGTTAATTTTATCTCACATTGTAAGGAGAAGTTGTAGGCAATAACGTGGGCTAAATTCTCATGGGGAGGAAACAAAGTAGTCCGGTCTGGGCAAGGCCTCCTCCAATATCATTGATATGCCTCAGGAGTGCAGCAGTTCATCTTGTTAGAGCGAGTAAATGTTGCGCTTTGTGATGGTTTGTGTAACTGTCTTTCTCCCTCCTTCACACTGGGCCAGACACTACCCCCTTCTCTCTCTCCCTCTCCTTGCCCACTTCTTTCTCTCGCGCTCACTGCAAAATCGAATCAGTGAAGCTGCTCACACAGCAAGGAACACACACAAAGCATGTACCGGACGTTCACAGTTGTTTTTTCTCGTAACTTAGCACTCCGGTAACGTTTTTGGACAAACTGCAATACATGGTTTCAACATAAACCAGCAGTGCTTTCTTTGGAAAGAGAAAATGATTCCCATCATAGAGTATTATTTTTAAAATGCTGTAAAACACACTAAAGTAGCGGAAGAGCTACAAGGTTCTTTTATCATGGCGCTCGATATCAAAATTGTAATATTATCTTCTGCATCAAAATTCACTGAGCTATATTTTTAATTTAAGAACTTTTATTCTTTTTAATAGCTATTGTCGCTGCACAACCTCGTGCATAAAGAGAGAGGAGAAAATCTCCAATCGATTTTAATAGCCTTGCTAGTATTCCCTCAATTGCCTCGTTAAAATGGAAATTGAGGCTCGCAGAAGCACCATTAAAAGCAGCGAATAACCTTTAAAAGAACGGAAGCAGTGTTCTCTTATAATAACGTATGCAATGAACGGTTAGAGTGGACAAAGGAAAAATATAGCTACTCTGAATAATAAATCTGCTAACAAGGATTTGCAAGATCTTCCAACCAAGTCTTACTTATTACAACAGACACCCCCCCACCTCTTCCAACCCCACCACCACACACCCGCACACACGATTCCACTCTCTCTCAGAGAGTAATGGAAGTACTTGTTTCATGTTCGTTCCCTTTGTAATGCTGAGTTTTTGAAGTTAACCGTATGTCCATAAGGGTCCACTTGTAAAGACTGAAACACATATATACCACCTTTGTACTGTACTTCTATACTTATAAAAGGCCCGTTTGGCAAAGAGTTGGAAGAACCACCGGAGATCTAAAATCCCCGCATATGAGATTTATGATTGAAAACTTCCTAGATGGAGTATATTTAAATACAGTATATTTCTGAAGAAACTTAGATATTTAACAGAAAGTGAATATTTCCAGTTTTTCTTCAAAGGGTAAGGAATTAGTTAATAATACATATGCCTATATATTATTGAGGAATGTAATGAAACAGTCTGCATAATGATAAATGTCTAGGGACAGAATCGATTTAGGGAAAAATCAAAGTCGGATTACCAGCCAAGAAGTGTGGTACTAGCGAGCCTGATTCTTACTTTGAAGCAAGGTCAGGAGTTTTTACCTGGATATAAGGGCTTATTCGACGTCCACTCAGACTACGTGAGAACAACTGAGGAGCCATCTAACTGTGAGATAGTGTCCCCTGTCTAGAAAATCAAGAATAACGCCGAGAGGATGCAAGAGGTGAGCATGAATCACTTTGTAATCTGCAGGCCTTTCGGAATGTGCAGCGGTTACTTGGTAGGCCAAGGCCCATTAGGGCTGTAGTGGTATGGGGTTTGGTCTGGTTTCGTTTCGTTCTGTTTCGTTTTGTTTGGTTTAGAAAGTGAGATAAAAGTAGACTAGAGTAGGGAATTTCGCGTTTAAATGTAATTATTCTGTCAGGAATGGTACTTACTGCCAAGATTGGCAAAAATCATTTGCCTTTAATTTACTTTATTCCGAAGCTGCGTTGGACAGGGTAGAAAATACACTCATGTTCATAAAAACCAGTGCATCTTGAAAGACTAAAGATAGGGAATTCTTATTCACAGGACATGTGCATTGGTATGTTGTGAAGAAATGATTAGCATTTTGAACCATTTCGGCTCTCAGATTGAAAGTCTACATCGATATCTTCGCGCACCACCATCGACTCGTAAAATTTGTCTGCGGATTTCGTTGTCCCTATAAACCAAAGTTAATGGATCAGTGTGACTAGATCAGACGTGCAGGATGACTCACAGACGTTTGCGAGAACCGTACCGTGAAACGAGTGAGTTTGAAAGACGGCGCATTATTGGCATGAGAGAACGTGATTAATGCATCCGAGAAATTGCTCCTCGTGTAGGACGAAGTGTATTGGCAGTGCAACGGGTGTGTACACAATGGTTCACAGAAGGCCGTAGAACATTACGAGATGGGTCTGGTCGCACCACGCAGGTCACCCCCGAGGAGATCGACACTTCATCCGAATGGCATTGCAGGACAGATCTGCGCCCTCCTCGGCTCTGGCGCAACAGTGGAAGAGTGTAACACATCGTTGCATGGACAGACCCATCATTTTTCTTGAATAGCGAATCAATAACATAGTTGTGTAAAGGCATATGTTTTGTATGACGTTTTTACATTTCCGAGAAGAACTTAAAACTCAGGAGTTTTAAAAACTGTATACATTTATAATCACGTCCTTTGTATTTTTCCATAACACTTGTAGGCCTAAACATGTTTTTTCTTTCAAGTTGTTATTTACTTCTTTATTGCTTCTTTGTGTACAGTTTATTGTACATATTATTTGGATATCAATTAAAACATCAACAAAGTTTGAAATATTGGAATGAGAGGAAACATTGACAACGAAAACTCACGAGCAGTTAGTTGTACAGGAGGAAGAATCTGAAAATTCATCCAGATTTCAGACATGAAACTTGAATAAGGTGATACGTAAGTCTCTAGCACATAATGACAAAAATATCAAGCCATACACAACAGCCGTGTTTACACAACAATGTCACATCGGATGGTAGTCTTTCCATGCAACAGTGAGAAACAGTGCAGAAATAAACAACAATTCACAACCCAACAACTTAAAAAAACGCGAAGCTAACGGTCGAACTACTGCAAAACTGTAATACCTAGATTTTGAACTTTTAGATCACAAAAATGTGACTTTTTTGCCTAAAATATGCTTTAATAATTAGGAAATAGAAAAAATAGGATTTATAATATGTGTACATTGTACCCGAAATGCCGGTAAAGCATTAGGAAGTATTTCAGTACGTGACTACCCGTCAGCTCTCCAATCTGGTGAACGTGAAGATTTTAACGTAGTATTTTATATCTCCTTTAATAATAAAATACGAAAGGATGGTCAACGGCAACGTGTGCGCCTCTATAAATTCTATAAGACCTCCAAGTTTGATGACAATAAGAACATTATTTTAGAAGCTATTAAGGTAGTAAGAAATTGATGCAATCGGCGTGACGTATCTCGCCGACTGCAATTATCCGCAATATTAGCTGGCTCCACTTCACACATATTGGTCGGTAGATGCAGAGTGGGTTTCGGCCTTTGGATTTCGTCCCTTAAGTGGCCACGGCTGGTCCGTGGTCCAAGAGCTCCGTACTCTGACCGGCCAAGAGGAGAGGTGGCCATGGCTCTACCGTCACTCTTCGCCTCTGCATTCGGGAGACGGGACAGGGTCGGACCTCACGGCTGGCTCCAACCGTCGGCTGTCCTGAGAATGGTTTTCCCTGGTTTTCCATTCTCCTGCACTAAGGCGAATTCCGGGACAGTTCGTAGTATAGACCACGGCCGCCCACCCCGCTCACCTTCGCCGCACATCTCCTTCCCCGTAACAAATCTGACGGCCTGAGAGACGGAGTAACCGTCTAAGAGGCCCGCCTCCTTCTTCATGGGAGGAATGAAAACGTTTAGTAGTAGTAGTAGTAGTAGTAGTAGTACACACATTATCCAGTAACGATCCACAGCTATGCCATGCTGGTCAGCTGTTGGACCTGATACGAAATTCTACGTAAACTCGTTATGTCTTAAGACATAATTTCTTCTACGTGAAACAGTGCTACGGTCTTTGTTATTTTCTTCATTGAAAATAATTCTTTAACTTTCAGCAGCATAGTACGAGTGAACAATTGGATAAAAATTCTCGTGTTATGAGAGGTAGTCATTTTCGTTGTAACAGTACTCTATCTTTTGGCGAAATATCGTGAGTGAATATTCAAATACAATCTTCGTGTGGAGTAGACTTTGCTTACTCTGCATTATGATAATACTTGGCTCTCTACATGAAGTGACATGTAGTGAAATAATTCATTGGAACACATGTACTTTGTGATAAGAATGTTTAATCATTTCGTCGTGTGTCTTTAATTCTCATTAACTATTTTTTGCATGATATAACTTGTTCCGGCAGCACTCTTCACGCATGTGAACAATCTCTACTCTACTCTGGTCAACGTGAAGTAATAACGTAGGCCTCGCCACTTCCGGTCAAGTTTGGAACACGTCACTTGGGATCACGTGATATTCCATTCTATGTTATATCTCTTTTAATAATTGAAATCCGAATGAACGGACAACGTCAACGTGTGCGCCCCTATAAAGTCTATATGACCTCCAAGTTTGATGGCAATAATAACTTATAAACACTCCCTAATTCTCAAAAATTCGTTGGTTTTCTGGCGACAATTGATCACTGATTCGATTCTAATCTGACATTCCTTCCCTCTTGCAAATGAACTTGAAATTCGCCTAACAAAATAGTTCATCAGTTCTGTTTGCATTTTGGGAACTTATATTTTCAACCTCATGTTACCATTTTCGAGTGAGTGCGATCCCTCGTCATGAACATCGAGAAAGTCTAGAACGTCCGTCGAAGGAACCTCTACAGGATACATGGTGGCATGGGGATGACTGCAGGATGTGGCTCAATGGTGCTGATACGAGTTTTATGGAGAGGACAGCTGGAAACGTGGCTCCGTGTGTAGGACATCGCCAATGGACCTTGAAGAAGTCAACACTCCAAAACACAACTTGTAATAAGGTGATATGAGCATGAACATTGAAAATAAAGCCAGAACTTTCAAAATAAATTACAATTTATGAACTAAATCCCCTCCCAGTACCCACTCCAATAGTGTATCGTACACACTTCGTTAAAAACTCATGATATTCAAGCTAGCGCCAAAGTGTGGGCATTTCCTGGTACAGTATATATTTATGTATTTATGTATGTACGTATGCATGCATGTATGTATGTACGTCTCGTTTCCTGATACTGGGTCGGGGATGAGATGATATAAAATGATAAGGCATGCCTTTACAGCCGAATGACCTTCCTCGCGCCAACTTCATTTGAAGAGCTAATTATGATGAAGTGGGTAATGGGGAATGAAATGGAGTAAGACGGTGGAAGGAACCGGCTGTGTCCTACGAGTAGGAACTGTCCCGGCATTTGCCCGAAAGTGAAAATCAGAAACTACAGAAATCCATTCTAAGGACAGCCGACGGTGGGAGTTGAACCCACTCGTCTCCCGAATGCCGAGTTTGGCTCCATAGCCGGCGCGCGTTATAAAGTAGGTGAAAATTAGGCTTTAATATAGTCTTGAAAATTATTTTAGGAAATTAAGGTTCTAAAATTTGTTTCATTAGTTTTTACCAACCTGCTTTACGCCGCACCGACACAGATACATCTTATGGCGACGATGCGATAGGAAAGGCCTATGAGTGGCCTTAATTAAGGTACAGCCCAGCATTTTCCTGGTGTGAAAATAGGAAACCACCGAAACCATCTTCAGGGCTGCCGACAGTGGGGCTCGAACTCGCTATCCTCCTGATCCAAGCTCAAAGCTGCGCACTCCTAACCGCACGGCCAACTCGCCCGGTGATTTAAAATTATTACTTAAACGTTTAGAAATCTTCCTTTAATATCAAACTGTGTAAAACATATTCCAATTCAAAGACATTCACGTTAGAATGTAATTTATCTAGCATGGGCTCGTTATGAAGTTAATTGTAATTAAATACAATTACTAATACACAAAATATTAAGTAAATGCACGGTAATATAATGATTAAACATTTAATCTAAGTGAATGCATTTAAAACATAAATTCGTCCAACATTTACAGAATCAAATCAAACTATGTGATCTACAAATGTCAACAATTTTGTCATTTCCGTCCATAATTCAATCCACTATAAATTAGTATAACCTTCTTAAAATATCATTCTGGAAAAAAATGCCTTCACTCAGCACTAACCTATAGACTCTTGAAGCACGCTCCTTATCCGTTGAATAACAGGTTCTATTACCATTATTAACGTAGCTGTTGCTGCAACGGCAAGGACTTTGATAACGTATAAGTTAATTTGAATTAAATATAATAATACATGTAGTAGTAAATTTATTAAAGGATTACCAAAAATCTGTTTTTTTTTAATTTCGTGTGCCTATTTCTAGCCTGGTGCAGCCCTTGCAAAGGAAGACCCTCCGATGAGAGTGGTGACATCTTCCGTGTATAGCAAACTGCGTAAAATTGTGGTGGAGGATATTGTGTGGGGTGTGTGAGGTGCAGGGATGCTGGGGACATTAGAAACACCGATCCCGCGAGCCAAGGGAATTAACCTATTAAGGTTAAAATATCTAACCCAGCCGAGAATCAAACTCGGGGTTCGAACCGTAGAGCACTATCTTGACTATTCAGTCAAGGAGCCGGACACTAAAACAGCTTAATATACAACAATGTGTCATTTCCACCTGTGCTTGTCTTCTAATGTCCAAAATTGGCTTCACTGTTACCTACAGATATTTTTTCTGAATTTTCTGCAAAACGTCTGTGCCCTCTATCATGCTAAACAAATTTTTAGGCTTACATTGGACACTCCACATCTACAGAATATTATATTTCAGTTTAGGCACGAGATTGATGGAAATATCACTTTGAACATTCGTGGTCTTCCCTGATAAGATGCCTGGAACAGCGCATATATCTGAAGATATTTCTCAAATATATCCCGTAATTTCTCTCTAACTGGAGCAGGGACAGTTTTGACCCTTTCTTGTGCTTCGTTGAATGTCCTTACCTGTTCATAGAGCGGTTATCCCGCTGGTTGTAGTGAATTGATAATAATGAGTCTTTATAAATGCTGGATTCTTCTGAATGTCAGTTCTACGATGAGTTCTTTCGCTGAAATGATGTTTGCAAAATCATCTTCAATACAATATCTGTCACACCACCGACGTAACCACTGTAATGTTCAGCAAATTTTAACTACGTCCCTCAGCGGATAAGCACAGGTTCTACTGGCAAAGCAATATTGAATAAACTCTCTCTGAAAGTCTGAACTATTCTTGGTGCGTTGATGAACTCTTTCTTTACTGCAGAACTAAGTTGATTTGCCCTTGGAAACACTGGCCTGATTTTCTCTGCGACACGATTAACAGCATGGACGAGGCAAGTAAGGTTGGTGACAAAAGGGTAGAAAGTATTCAGTACCTGCACTGCAGCTATCATACATACTGTTACATCAGCATAGATAAGTGATATTTTATTCGCATCAAGACTGTTAGGAAACAGAACTTTCAGCTCATCGTTGAAAACTTTGGCTACTGTCTCAGAGTTCGTTCTGGACACCTGACTACTAAGAATCACATGTCTTTTAGATGGACCTGCACTGGTCATGTTCCCAGCAATTAGGTGGCATATGTTAGGAATGTGAAGGTCAGCAGCTGACTGACGGTTGTGCGTGCGGGAGGAACAGCTGTTACAAGCGCTGGCCGAGGACTTCATCAGATAGCGCAAGCCTGCAAGGGTGTACATTACGGGTGCATAACTGCGGAACTCCGTATGATATACGTATACATTCCTTCATATAAGGACATACATAATTAAATGAGTTCAACACGGAGTTTGCAAGAAATGTGCGAAACAACATGCTTTGTAATCACCGTGTACCAGAAAAAAATAAATAACTACTTTGAGGGTGCCATAAGCAATGACGCACAAAATAAGAGGCATTTATTTGTTTAGGGGCTGAATATGTTTAACTCTTTTATGAACAATTACGAAGCGGAATAATGTTGAATTCTTTGCCGCTATATCCCTTCTGCTCAAGCAAAAAGAAATAGGCTACATTAAAAGTAGCATCTTTTCAAGCAACCATGTAAGTACACACACACACAAAGAAATTACAGTGTCAACCCTTGTGCCACAGCTCATGTCTCAACCATTATAAAGGGTGATCAAAATATTTCCGTCTGAGGGAATTGCTGCAGCGGACAAGAACATAGCGCGACTCCGATGCGTTTATAAAAGCACGGATATCTAGGCAAAGGTATTATTAGTGTGCCAGTCATGTTGTGCCGAGTTGCGGGCGTTAAATACGGCCTCATGAACTATGTCGACGTTATTACCAAATGCGTCTAAACAAGAAGAACGTGCTGTTATTCTGTTCTTGACTGCCGAAGGACAAACTCTGGTAGAAATCCATCGGAGAATGAAGACTGTGTATGAGACAGCATGTCCGTTGAAAACCACCGTTGTGGAAAGGTGCACGATGTTCCATGCGGGTCGCGTTTCTACACAAGACTCCGGTCGATCTGGGAGGCCAGCCTCATCCATTACGGAAAACGAAGAGCGGGCGGTGTATGAGGCGATTAGGGCGAACCTGCGCATATCCAATCGTGCGCTAGCAATGGATCTCGAGATCAGCTTCGGTAGTGTGAAACACATTATCCGGCAGGAGTTAGGCTACCGAAACGTCTGAAGCCAGTGGATACTGTGGACGTTGAATGCCGAACAAAAAGCACACTGGATGGCTGTTTCCCTGCAAAAACTGATGCGCTTCAATGTGGAAGGCAACACGTTCCTGGAGCGCATAGATGCAGGCGACGAAATCTGGTGTAACCACTGGGAACCAGAATCGAAAGCGTCGACGATGCAGTGTTGTCTTCTATCGTTTCTTCGTCCCAGGAAGTTCAAGAGACAAACGTTGGCGGGAAAGGTTATGTTCACTGCTGTTTGATTTCAAGGAACCTGGTTTCTCCTTCACTGGGAAACGGTACTGCGCAACACTGCAAAAATTACTGCAGGCAATTAAGGCGAAACTTGCTGAAAAACTGCGCCAAGAGGTCCTGCTGCTTCATGATAAAGCATGTCCACATACCGCCAACGTCGTCAAGCAGAAGGTACGCCAACTGAAGTGGGGACACTCGAGCTCCAGCCCCATAGGCCTGGTCTCTCCCCCTGCGATTATCATGCCTTCGGTACCCTCGAAAATTCCTTGAAAGGTTGACGCTTCCATTCGAACGAGGATGTGCAGCGGGTGGTTACGATCTCCTTCACGCAGCAGGAGACGGTGTTTTACCAGACGGGCATGCTCAACCTGGTGCGTCGGTAGGATGAGTGCCTCAATGCTATCGGCGATTTTGCCTGATTGGCATCCTGATTCAGGACGGAGACTTTTAAATCGCCCTTATACTTACAGAAACGTAAAGGTATCTGGAGCCTGTTATCAATAGGCCTGGACCGTCCTGAGTCAGCAACGTGGGGAAGTGCAGTCTGCCAGAGGAAAAGAGTCTTGTATCCGCGTGAACAGATACTTCTAGCACGAGCACTGCAATTACGGCGGGCAAGGCTTTTTCTTAAAATATATTCGCTTTACGTAAGAAACTAAACAGCTAGCTACAAATAAATTTGAATCAAAGAAAATACACCGAGTAGGGTAAGCTTCGGGAGAGCGGCAAGTCCTTGCCAGTCGCACGCCTCTACATTCGGGAGGCTGTCCTGAGAATGGTTTCCCGTGGTTTTCCATTCTCCTGCACAAAGGCGTATGCCAGGAGAGTTCCTTCATAGGCCACGGCCGCACCAACCTCATCTTGACCGTAAATCACATCACCAACATAAATCTCCTTGGCCTGAGAGATGACGTAACCGGGTACGGAATTAAAACATTTACCAAACGCACGTACGAAATATCCATAATAATGTGCTTCGATTTCACAGTTTTAAAGTTTATGGGTTCTTACAGTATACTCGCACGCTCACAGTAACAAAATACACAGTTGGGCAAGAAATGAAGCCCGTGGCTTATTTAGTGACCCATTCTGTATGTAGTCTCATCTACTGAGAGCCAGATATTGGAATCACTGATATCCGAACGAATTCTGCAAAAACGCCTCATCGTAGGTAGTATTAACATAATTCTTCCTTACGGCGGATTCTGATGGAATATCAATGTGGCAACATTTTTCCAAGAAACCTTTAAAGTGAGAATTCTTAAGGATGCTAAGTGGGATATTTGACGTAGTCCAGTATCAAGTAATGACAATTTTAACCAGACCTACGAAAGGTAGACAGTCAGCGGAGAGTGGAGTGGGGTAGTGAAGACTCCCGCCTCTAATAGTGTAGGCCTACGCCTACGCCGCGCCGCGCCGTGGACCGGCCCACAGTTGAACACGTCAGAATTAACAGCTACCGAGCGCAACCAACCGTGTCGAGGACACCTGCTGATCATCGCAGACCCTCATGATCAACTTGTGCTACTCCAAATCTTAAACAGCATGAACCCCGAACTTCAGCGAAATTTCGGAAGCGAAAATTATAAGGAAGATGTACCCCGAGAGAGGCGGGGAACTGAAATTATATTTCTAATCTTGGACACTTGTCTTTATTTGCTGGATGTACAGTTCTCAACAAATAGCTCAAGTAATCTATGTCATACAGTGTTTACTCCAGATAATGAGGATAAAACCGCAGTTTTCAATTCTCAATGAGGCCCCAGCCAACGAATAATCAAAACTATACCTGCTACATTCAAATCTCAGAAGTAAATTCTTTTACCATTTCCCAACTGCAAAACAGAATTTGTCCATGAATTCAAAATGCAAGTAGTCGCTCAGTCTACAGTACGATTTTCGAGCAACTCAGCCACGAATGTTTCATATTTGCCTTACGTTTGAGTTAAAGTTAAGTGTATTAAGGACGTTGAAACGAGTCAAAATATGTTTCCTAATTTTCCAAAAAATGAAGTTTGGTTTTATACGGTACCTAAAACACTCAGGTTCAACTGTTCAACGTGTATAGAAGAAAACATGGACTCGTTATCAGTGTATCGTGGTCGCTCAATACAGAATATGCGTAGCGTTGTTAGTTGAGTGTTCGCTTAGTGATAGAAACCCGCGTCACTAGATTCGCTGGTATTACAAGGAACACCGACCTCCGTACGCAGTCGGTTAGTCGTTGACCATCCCTCCCCAAGAAAATGGAATCGATCCTGGCTGAGGTCGCTGTAATTTAATGGTGTTTAAATGTTCTGCTCCGTGTTGTTGGATTCCAGCATGTTAAGGAACTCCAATAGGGCACAATTTTCACACGCTGGAGACTGTTAGGGCGGGCAACAAGAAGAACAAGTCCTATTGTTATTATTATCATTATTATTATTATTATTACTATTATTACTATTATTATTATTATTATTATTATTATTATTATTATTATTATTATTATTATTTCCTCTCTGTTCAGTTGCATCAGGCGGTATTATTATCCAAGCCTAGTGAAACACACTTGATTTTCTGACTTTGTTTTATTTATTGATCCTTGGAATCCCTATCAGCACTTTCCTCATAAGACTGTAAGATTATAAAAACAACGATCACTGTGGAAGGTCTTGTCACGCTTTAGCTGGTGAAGTACATTGTACATCCTAGTGCTCCACCTCTACTGGAACAACGACCACTCTATCCTGACGACAATTTTTTTTCATTTGACAGAGGCAGGTACTAGTTGAACTTTTCACTGATCTTTTGGATGCTCTCAATAACTGAGATAGCAGTATCTTTTTTTTTTGGTTTGCTAGGGGCTTTACGTCGCACCGACACAGATAGGTCTTATGGCGACGATGGGATAGGTAAGGCCTAGGAGTTGGAAGGAAGCGGCCGTGGCCTTAATTAAGGTACAGCCCCAGCATTTGCCTGGTGTGAAAATGGGAAACCACGGAAAACCATTTTCAGGGCTGCCGATAGTGGGATTCGAACCTACTATCTCCCGGATGCAAGCTCACAGCCGCGCGCCTCTACGCGCACGGCCAACTCGCCCGGTGATAGCAGTATCAGTAAGATATGTGACCTTTGTTGAATTGTATATCAGAAGAATATCAGGTTGGTTGTGACCCGTTCTCTCAGTCCATATTTTCCTCTTCCAATACTTTTTCCTCTTCTGGTTGTAGAAAAATCTGTTGTGGACGGTATGGGTGTATGATCGTTGATAAGACCTTTGCCCAAACACAGCATTCGCCGAAGAATGACTTTAACAACGTCTGTCGCTGGGTGTACTCATCAGAGGCTTGTGTAGAGCTGCCGGGTATAACATGCTGTATATTGTCTTTGCCCACGTTACACATTCTACAAAGTCTTTGGTAGATTTTGGTCCTTAATGATGCACTTTCGGTAGTTCTTTCTGGTTAACACTTGGTCTTGTATGGCCACCATGAAACCATTATTATTATTATTATTATTATTATTATTATTATTATTATTATTTATTCATCGATACGGCCTTCTGTCTTGCAGACTAATGCTCTTCTCTCTGCGCTCACGCCAAAAATCCTTCGGTCTTTGGCTTCCTCTTCCTCGCTCTTCCGCTAAGATATTCCGTGGCTTGGCTATTGGATTTACGAGCGCATCCACTATTCCCATGAAGGTTTTCTTAAATGTTGTTCTGTCCTGTATATCTTCCCCCTTGACACCTACTACTGCTAGGTCCTTGTACAACTGTGTAAGCCTTCTGGGCGGTTTTTTCCACTTTTCTGTTGTCCAACCCCTCCTGATTTCATAAAAGGTCAGTCTCCTTTTCCTCTTCGTCATCGTAAATTGTTCTATGGTTGAATAGAGCTCTTGGTTCGTTCTCAACCGGAAAGTATATTGGTCAATTTGCGACATTTTTGATTCAAGATTTTTGAAGGAATTTTCTTTCTGTGTTTTCGAGGCGTGGTTCAGTGTTTCCTCTTCATAAATGCACACCGTTCTGGCCACTATGTAGGAATGTTTTATTTTGGCTTGAATGGAGATGGACTTGCAATTTATGTGTCATGGCATAGTCTGAATGCCATCCTCTACCTCCTCGCCCTCCTTTTTAATGCCTCACTTCCATTTCCGTTGGGAGAGAGAGTTACTCCCAGATATTAAAATTTATGAGGGCGATGGATGTCCCTAAATTGATTTACAATTTTGTCCATGTCATCTGCTTTTTCGGAGCCTATGAATGCTCTTTCTTCAAATTCTTAAAGCTGTATTGGCCGCAATATTGTATAGTTCCTACACTCGCTTCTTGGCAGTGTGAGGTTTGTCTGTTATCAGAACGACGTCATATGTGAAGGCTAGACAGTTCAACATGATGACATACTTCTCACAACATATCTTTAACCCATTGTGAGTTTCAATTTCAGTCATTCTCGATCTCCATTCCCTGAAGACCTTCTGTAAGATTAATTTAAAGTGAAGTGGAGAAAGACTCCTTGCCTTACGCCTGTTTTTATCTCTAATGGATTACGGAATTCACCCACATATTTAATTTAGGAAAAGGCGTCTGTGAGGGTTTGCCCAATTATAGCCAAGAACATTTAATGAACTCAAAACCGCCGGAAACCTTTCATGAGCACCCTACGATCTACGGAATCCTACTACTTCTTGAAGTATACAAAGGTTAAGATTGCCCTTTTCTGGTTTCTCATTGATCCTATTTTGACTAATGTTTTTATGTTATATACACGACTCTTCATATAAAAACAGAACTTAAAAGACTAGAGATAGGAAGTTCATATTCACAGAACATGTTCATTAGTATGTTCTGCAGAAACGATTAGCATTTCAGTCACCTAGGTTCAGCATGTGTCCTGTTGCCAAGTAGGCACTGTATCCTCCATGGACTCTGATAACTAGTTACATGCGTGATGACATCGACGCGTATAAGGCGCGAATGGTGTCCTGGGGTATAGCCATCCATGCTGTATTCACCTGGTTACACAGTTCATTTTTCGTGGTTGGCATTGGGTCACAGCACCGCACCCGTCGTTTCACCATATCCCACGCATTTTCGATTGGCGACAATTCCAGTGATCGGTCGGGCCAGGGCAACAGTCAGACATCCTCCGAAAAGAAGGCACGTGTTCATGCAGCAACATGTGGTCGCGCATTGTCGTACCGAAGTATGGTGTCCTGGGTGTCGTGCAGAAAGGGTAAGACTACGGGTCGCAGGATGTCATTAACGTAGGTCAAACTGGTCACAGTGCCCTGGACACGCAACAACTGTGATTTGTGGTTGTACCCAATAGCACCCCACACCATAAGGCCTTGAGTTGGCGCTGTATGTCTTTTGCGAAAGCAGTCAATGTGATGTCTCTAACCCTGTCTGCGGAGAACCAAAATGTGGCTGTCGTTTTCAAACAAACAGAACCTGGATTTGTCAGAAAACACTACCTCCTGCCGTTCCTGTCCCCAGTGACATCGTTCCATACACCATTGCAGTCTAGCATGTTTATGCACGTTAGTCAAAGGTAGGAGTAGTGGACGACGCGCCGGTAACCCAGACCGTAATAAACGGCGACGGACTGTCGCTGCTGATAGTGTACTATGTGTTACACCGTTCCACTGTTTGCATCAGAGCCGAGGAGTACGTAGATCTGTCCTGCAATGCCATTTGAATGAGTTGTCGGTCTTCTCGGATGGGGAGGGGGGTGCTACCACACCTACCTCGTCCTGTTTTACGTCCTTCTGTAAACAATTCCGTACACACCCGTTGTACTGCCTACACACTTCGTCGCAAACGAGCAGCAATTTCCCGAATGGATGCATCGTGTTCTCTCATGCCAATAATGCGCCGTCTTTTAAACTCTCCGAGGCATCCTGTTCGTCTGCTCAAGCCACAATGATCCATCACCTTCGGTTTATAGCGACAACGAGAGCCGCAAGCACATTTTACCAGGCGGTGTTGGTGCGTCGATTTATCGATGTGGACCTTGAACCTGAGGGCCGACATAGTGCAAATGACAGTCATTTCTTCAGAACATACTACTGCACATGTCCTGTAAATACACTGACTGACAGAGCAAATGCAACACCAAGAAGGAGTGGTTCGAAAGGGATGAAAGTTGGGAAAAAAACACAGACGGCACGGACGAATAATTGATGTTTATTTCAAACCGATATGCAGGTTACACAATGCGCACGGCATCGACTCAGTAGGATGTAGGACCACCGCGAGCGGCGATGCATGCAGAAACACGTCGAGGTACAGAGTCAATAAGAGTGCGGATGGTGTCCTGAGGGATGGTTCTCCATTCTCTGTCAACCATTTGCCACAGTTGGTCGTCCGTACGAGGCTGGGGCAGAGTTTGCAAACGGCGTCCAATGAGATCCCACACGTGTTCGATTGGTGAGAGATCCGGAGAGTACGCTGGCCACGGAAGCATCTGTACACCTCGTAGAGCCTGTTGGGAGATGCGAGCAGTGCAGTGTGTGGGCGGGCATTATCCTGCTGAAACAGAGCATTGGGCAGCCCCTGAAGGTACGGGAGTGCCACCGGCCGCAGCACATGCTGCACGTAGCGGTGGGCATTTAACGTGCCTTGAATACGCACTAGCAATAGCAATAGCGCCCCAAGCCATGATGCCGCGTTGTCTAGCGGTAGGGCGCTCCACAGTTACTGCCGGATTTGACCTTTCTCCACGCCGACGCCACACTCGTCTGCGGTGACTATCACTGACAGAACAGAAGCGTGACTCATCGGAGAACACGACGTTCCGCCATTCCCTCATCCAAGTCGCTCTAGCCCGGCACCATGTCAGGCGTGCACGTCTATGCTGTGGAGTCAATGGTAGTCTTCTGAGCGGACGCCGGGAGTGCAGGTCTCCTTCAACCAATCGACGGGAAATTGTTCTGGTCGATATTGGAACAGCCAGGGTGTCTTGCACATGCTGAAGAATGGCGGTTGACGTGGCGTGCGGGGCTGCCACCGCTTGGCGGCGGATGCGCCGATCCTCGCGTGCTGACGTCACTCGGGCTGCGCCTGGACCCCTCGCACGTGCCACATGTCCCTGCGCCAACCATGTTCGCCACAGGCGCTGCACCGTGGACACATCCCTATGGGTATCGGCTGCGATTTGACGAAGCGACCAACCTGCCCTTCTCAGCCCGATCACCATACCCCTCGTAAAGTCGTCTGTCTGCTGGAAATGCCTCCGTTGACGGCAGCCTGGCATTCTTAGCTATACACGTGTCCTGTGGCACAGGACAACACGTTCTACAATGACTGTCGGCTGAGAAATCACGGTACGAAGTGAGCCATTCGCCAACGCCGTGTCCCACTTATCGTTCGCTACGTGCGCAGCACAGCGGCGCATTTCACATCATGAGCATACCTCAGTGACGTCAGTCTACCGTGCAATTGGCATAAAGTTCTGACCACTCCTTCTTGGTGTTGCATTTGCTCTGTCAGTCAGTGTATATGAATAAATTATTAACTTAATTAAAATGAAAAAAAGTAATAAAAATAATTAATCGAAATGTCCGTAGTATGAGCGCCAAAGTTCATCAGAATGAATCCCTCGAATCTTGATAGAGCATGATAATTCTCTCTCACAGGGTGTGTACATGAAGTTGCGTACTGATACATCTGCTTCAGGCCTTACCTAACCTTCTGAAAACGACTTAATAGGTAGGAATTGCACATAGGTTCATCAATAACTCCACTGATTCTAAAATAATTAATTATATTCTGAACAATATCCGTGCATGAGCACCTCATCAACACTCTAAAATATACATATAATACACTCATAAAATACCGCTGGAAGACTCCATATTTACAACTACAACCAAAACAGTGGGAAACCAACAGCGAGGTACAAGCTACCATTTGCAGCCAGCCCGATGAAAGTTTATGTATGTAGATAAGTACCCTTCAATGTCTCTGTGTATCAACACGACTTGCATAATCCCATAATTGGCACTTCTTATATCACACAGATACTGTACCTTATAATACTGTGTTCACAGATTCTAACACTTGGTTTAAGGATACATTCACTCGAGCAACACCCGCTTGTTGCTCCAGAACATAAATTTTGAAAAGTCTGAGATACAGATCCCAACAGCTTTCACCACCATATAATACCAAGCTGCCATAATTGATACATTACCAGGTGCGTAAGCACTCCACTGTTGTAGATTAGTACCACACTTCATATTCCGCAAACATATAAAACCACGTTCCACCAAAGTTACCTTTCCTCTCGAAGTTTTAAGTGAAGTCTTCTCCACCAAAGCTTGACGTCCAGTCCAGTATCCATCTCACCGTTTGATCATATGCCTATACAGACCTCAGCTTCCCCCTGCTCCCACATGATATGTCGAGATTGATACTGGCCATCCAATCACGACTAGATCCTCTTGTCAAGACCACGCCCTGAACCTCTTTAGGATCTCATGACAACAACATCAACAAGGCAATGTGATGGAAGTATTTGGGTATGGAGAATACCCGGGAAACCTTATCTGCCTGAATGCTTAGTACCAACAATTAAGTTTGGAAGAGGTGGCATTATGGTACAGGGTTGTTTCTCATGGCATGCGCTCGGCCTCCTTGTAGGACTGTCTGGCAGTCTAAACGCAGGAGGATACCAACACATTCTGAATGCATTCATACAGTCTACCGACGGAAATCATTGTTTATACTGCTCCCTATTTACCTGGTCTAACTCAGCGAGCATATGAGTGATCCCAATGGGGACAGTTCGTGTGCTAGCTTAGCCAAATTTAGAGGGATTTAAAGGACAAAGGTTAACGGCAATACAAAAGAAACAATTTAAAAACAGGTTTGAAATTTAAGAAATGGACATACAAAATAAATTTTTAACAAAATTTACCTCATGTTGAACGTTGCCTGATCAACTCACGAATTTACAATTCCAAAAAATATATACATTTTATACATTCATGTTGCTGGATTTTTGCTGACACTGGCATATCTGGAATATTCTGAAAAATAATAAATAATAAAAATAGCCTTATCTTCTGGCTACGCAAAATTAAATAAAGGGAATAACTCCTTCCTGTCCTTGGATAATTGATCCATCCAAATAACATATCCATAAATGATCATTGTGGGACCTTTAAGCATAATACCAGCTGTATTATCTAAACAAAAAATATTAAATGTCCACCTAGTGCACGTAACGGCCGTAGCCGTGTTGAAACACCGGATCCCGTGAGATCTCCGAAGTTAAGCAACTTTGGGCGTGGTCAGGAGTTGGATGGGTTGCCACGCGCTGTTGGTGGGGGGTAAGGGAATGGAGGAGCGGAAAGGAACTGGCCACCCTACCGCACTTAAACTCCGGCTCAGGAACACCTCTGCGAAGGTTCGGACCTGCCTTCGGGCAGAATAACCCTTCCCTTACCTTACCTTACCTTACCTAGTGCACGTGGTTGATGACCATGCTATCCCTAAAGCTAATATGTACTCCATATTTCAGAAAAACACGCGACTCTATCTTAAATGAAGATAGTCTGTCTACTAGCACAATTTTTGATTATTACTTGAGTTATAAATCCTTGAATTTTTTTATGTGATTACTTACGGCCGAATTCATAGACAGCACTTATACATAAGTGCCCCTTATAAGACAGGTTTCATTTCATATTATCTACTTAAGTGTCCCACTTAGTGCTATAAGTGGACGTCATACACACACACTTAAGTGACTCACTTATGTTGCAGGAAGATGGAGGATAATGATTTTGCTTAATATGTTGCATTTCATTCGCAGAATGATTTCCGGCACACAGTAGAGATAGTAAATCCTGTAGAAACGTAATGTGACCAAAAATGTCAAGAAGGTTTATTTTTAATAAAGTGAGAGTTATGCATATTCTTGTTCCTTTGTGTGAGAGAGTGAACATAACCTCTCGAGGACTCACTATGTCACCATTAATGAAGAATTTATTTTGCGATTTTATGCCACCTCTTAATTTCAGCTTATTATTATTATTATTATTATTATTATTATTATTATTATTATTATTATTATTATTATCATTATCATTATTATTGTTGTTGTTGTTGTTATCATCACCATCGTCATTAACGGTATTTCGCTTAATTAATTGGAAACGTGTTACAAGTTGATCAGTTGTCAAGACTGTAGGCCTATGGAATAGTAAGAACTATAACTGAGTTATAAGGAAAATGAACGCGTTGCACTACCACCATTTATTTTCAGGTGTATTTGTGCTAATTATAACAGGATTGTCAACCAAACTTTTACCGGATTATATCAGAAGCTTCTGAAATTATGGCATCACACATCAAAACATACTATTTACATTTTATTGGGGAAGTAATTAGGCCTATGACAACGTAACGGCTGTGGATAGATTTGTCAAATCATTAAAAGCGTTGCAAGGCTAGATATTCTACATTTGGATGACTATTTGTATAGGTTCGAGTACCTGGATAACTATAAACATATTATAAGGAGAAAATTAGACTCTGGGCATTTTCCGAGTTTGCATTGTCCACAACAAGTTCTTCCCACGTCATTCATATTCAAATGAGAAACCGTGTCGGTCTGCGTGTTCTATATTATATGCATGTTCTTGCAGGTGCCGTCTCAGCACGCTGTTTTGTTATCCATTCTGATAAACAAATACAATATAGACGATCTTTTAAACTCAAAAATGTCGCGCGCGCGGTCGCGCGATGTCCTTCTATAAACAAAACACAATAGATCATCCCACTATTCGGTAGCCAGAACTACACTCTAGCGCCTATGTAGTGACAGGATCGTACTATGAACCAAACAGGAAACGCGCATGCGTGCTTCTATGCTCTACCTCTTGCTGAACGAGACCGCGCTAATGTAACTGTTCGAGTTAACAATTTTGCTATTATCGTAAGGTGACTATCTTTATCCGGTGGTTTTATTTCGTTTTGATCGTTTCATTTTCTTTTCTTTCTTTCGCTGTAGCTGTTCTGTTTCATTTTGTGTGGTTTTTCTGAATAAGAAGACAGGCAATACGGCTGTTCTATAAGTACAGTATGTTCACTTGCTCTCTGTGTGGTAGTGTGTGCGAAGCAAGAACTTCTTTCCGGAGGCGTGTAAAACAGAAACATCCTCTGAAACTTGAAGAGATAGCGAAAAACTCACGAAAACCTCAGGGTAGTGGCATTCATACGTGTAACATATCCAATAATAGTCCGGCTCCATGGCTAAATGGTTAGCGTGCTGGCCTTTGGTCACAGGGTGCCGGATTCGACTCCCGGTAGGGTCGGGTCGAGGGCTGGGTGTATGTGTCGTCTTCATCATTATTTCATTATTTCATCCTCATCACGACGCGCAGGTCGCCTGCGGGAAAAAACCTGCATCTGGCGAGCCGAACACGTCCTCGGACACTCCCGGCACTAAAAGCCATACGCCATTTCATTTCGTGAAAAAAAACTTTTGTTCAGCAATCGTGTCTGAAGCGGCATCTGGTACTGTGTGTCCTTCATTAACTTCGTATTTTTAAAGGATTTTATAAAATACTATTTTGTAGATAAATATGCGTGTAAAATATCTTATTCACTTTCTTTAAGAAATTGTGAGTGTTCGTTTTCAAAGTTCACAATTGCTTGTGTTGCTGTGTTCTGAATAAACTCCCCGTCTACTACAACTGCGTGTTAAATTTGTGTTCATTCGCCAGCTTGAAAACACTAAATACCTTTACTGTATTATACGGAATATTACCGCTTATTGCGTAGATTCTATTGATTTTTATTTGTTTCCTTTCTGCTGACATAATGCGCGCCTATAGCTTGCTGGGTCTCGCTATTTGCCTGCTGTGTTACGCATTCGCACATTGGAAATGGTTCATAGTACAGGACTGTCTTTAGGCGCTTGTAAACTATACGATCCAGGAAGCATGGGCATAATACACAGCATTGCCACATCTCCAGTGATTACTTACTGTATCAATGAGTGTGCTCTTTAAGTGCTGTCTATGAAATGTAAACTCATATAAGTGAATACTTATTATAAGTGATCCCTTGTTACTTAAGGGTTCCACTTATATATAAGTGCTGACTATGAATTCGGCCCTAATTAGAGTCGACTATAGCTTCAAATAGGACTGACTAAATGTTATTTACATTTACAGTGCAATACTTTACTTTGCATGTACTTGGTTATTTTTAGAAAATTGATCGGTCTTATTCATTTCGAACTAATTCATTTTATGACTGGATTAAATTCTGTCACCAATTAAACAACAATACACAATATACGAACAAAAGCACTGACAATCTGGCCCACCGCGATGAACACGTGGGCAGATTAGGAACCACATTTCAAATAAAGGACACTGAAAAGTATTTCTAACTACAATCACATTCATTCCATGCACTCAAAATTTATTTACAAGCTATATTCGAATCCTAGGCTTTATTTTCATTCATAACCTTTTCTGCATCGACTAATGATCTATTAAATTCTATACTCCCAACACCTGACAGGACTTGTGAGTGAACAAGAATTATCACTTAACCGAACCTTACTCTAACATTACAACGACAATATATTTCATAATAATTCTATTATTCAGAAGACTTGGTAGAAACAATAACTATGCACATCACCGGGCTTAAATTTGATAATATTCTACCACGTGGTCATTGTCTAGAAATTATTATTATTATTATTATTATTATTATTATTATTATTATTATTATTATTATTATTATTATTATTATTATTATTATTATTATTCAAATGTTGAAAGTTGAAATACCTTTCTACACGTGCTCCACATTCATCGGAACGCATTCTACCCCATTACTAATGCTTCCAAAAATTACACAATTGCCGGCAGGCATACCATTCTCCAGGTAAATACATCTACAGCTGAGCACAACTTCACTTATTCCACATGAGCAACTCTTAACTTCATTTTTCACTCACGACCATTTTATTTCCATTTAACGCGAATTCCAATTATTTTATTATTATTGGTTTTGAAGTCTATCATAGAAGTCTGAAATAAATATTTCTAGAAGACGACACAATCTGCAATACCACGTAGCAAAGCAGTGAATGAAGCACAACCTACATTTTATCCCACAATGTTTCATGAGATTCAGAAACGAATATTTAAATTTCCATTTATCTGGGAGGGTAATGTTTATTAAGGTCTTATTTTTAGAAATTAAAAATTACACTGAGCTAGTAACATTTCAGAAGACAAACTACTGTACTTCTAATCTAATAGAACCCAATACACACACGTTCACTCTCAAATCTACCTGTACCTGCGTAAAAATAAAGTAAGAAAATATATCAAAGCTACTCATATCTAAAATAACTACAGTTCTACGGCAGAAGATCGTTAAATTTCCTAAATGGTACATATATCACACCCTCGCACTGTATTCGGAAGTAAGTGATATTATTGTCATTATTCGTATTATCAATACTATTATCGTTATTCAATTTGCATATTTATTCCTAACATTTTTTTTGCTAGTTGTTTTACGTCGCACTGACACACATAGGTCTTACGGCGACGATGGGACAGGAAAGTGCTAGGAGTGGGAAGGAAGCGGCCGTGGCCTTAATTAAGATACAGCCCCAGCATTTGCCTGGTGTGAAAATGGGAAACCACGGAAAACCATTTTCAGGGCTGCCGACAGTGGGGTTCGAACCTACTATCTCCTAACATTTTAAACTGGAAGGTATCCATAAGTGCGATGAGTAATTTGTTTCGTACAAATGGATAGGAAAACAGTGCTAACTACAACTGGGACATTTCTGTGATTCGTGCGGATATTCCAGATTCATTTAAGATAGAGTCGCGTGTTTTTCTGAAATATGGAGTACATATTAGCTTTACGGATAGCATGGTCATCAACCACGTGCACTAGGTGGACATTTAATATTTTTTGTTTAGATAATGCAGCTGGTATTATGCTTAAAGGTCCCACAAAGATCATTTATGGATATGTTATTTGGATGGATCAATTATCCAAGGACAGAAAGGAGTTATTCCCTTTATTTAATTTTGCGTAGCCAGAAGATAAGGCTATTTTTATTATTTATTCTTTTGCAGAATATTCCAGATATGTCAGTGTCAGCAAAAATCCAGCAATATGAATTTATAAAATGTATATATTTTTTGGAACTGTAAATTCGTGAGTTGATCAGGCAACGTTCAATATGAGGTAAATTTTGTTAAAAATTTATTTTGTATGTGCATATCTTAAATGTCAAGCCTGTTTTTAAATAGTTTCTTTTGTATTTTCGTTAACCTTTGTCCTTTAAGTGCCTCTAAAATTGGCAAAGCTAGCACACGAACTGTCCCCATTGGGATCACTCGTATGCTCGCTGAGTTAGACCAGGTAAATAGGGAGCAGTATAAACAATGATTTCCGTCGGTAGACCGTACGAATGCATTCAGAATGTGTTGGTATCCTCCTGCGTTTAGAATGCCAGACAGTCCTACAAGGGGACCGAGCGCATGCCATGAGAAACGACTCTGTACCATAATGCCACCTCTTCCAAACTTCATTGTTGGTACTAAACATTCAGGTAGATAAGGTTTCCCGGGTATTCTCCATACCCAAATACTTCCATCACATTGCCACCATTTTTAGCGTGATTGATCACTCCAAATTACCTGATTCCACTGTTTCAGTATCCAGTGGCGTCATTCTTCACATCACACCAGTTGCCTCTCCTTATTAAGAGGCGAAATATTTGGTTAATGTGCAAATGCTCGACCATGAACCCTGTTCTTCATAATTCGTAATTCGCGACGCACATTCACAGGACTGCCTGTACTATGCATAACACGTTGGCATTCCCTTGAATTTTTTTCTACAGACAGCCGACGGTTTTTTCACACCACCCTCTATAATGTCCGCTGGTCCCTGTCAGTAATTGAGGCCGACCAAATCGTCATCGTGCTGTGGGTGGACCTTAACATTTCCATATTAAAACTACATGTCTGATAGCAAATATGGGTGCATTCTTAAGGTTAGAAATGCCCCTTATAGATTTCTTGCTTACGTGGCAACCAATGACTACCCCACGTTGAAAGTCACAAAGCTCACTTGACCTACGGTTGTTGCTGTTCCAACGTTGCACTAAACAACACAAATCTCAAGGTCTCCTTTATTACCGGTACGACGCGTAATTTTTATCGTTTACTAGTGCACATGAATGTCCGGATAATTTTGGTCATATAGTGTATCTTCATACTCTTCTAACTGTACGATCATTAGTAGCAGTGAAGTTTGTTTAATGGCATTGATCGTATCAAAACTAGTAGTCATTTTAAAGCCATTTATTATTTTCGTTAGTTATTGCTCTTTCAATAATCTTTCTCCTTTACTTTTTCCGTCCATCTCTGATTGTTTATCATCACGTATAAAATGTTAAGAATAATAATCATAATAAAAATAATGTTGTTGTTCATATCGTCGTTGTTGTTGTTTGGGTCAAGAGTGCATACACTCTGGTTTGACGCAGTGTTCCATGCCACCCAATCCTGTGCCAACCTTCTCATTTCTACGTAAGTACTACATCCTACATCTGGTCTAATCTGTTTGTCATAGTCATACCTTCGCCTACCTCCACCATTCCAACGACCTACACTTTCCCAATGAACAAACTGAAACACTCCTGGGTGTCTTGCGGTGTATCTTATCATTTCATTTATACTTCAGGCCAAATAACACAAAATCGGTCTCCTCCCACCAATTCAATTCATTACCTACACCATTCCAACGGCCTACACTTCATCAAAAAGCTAAGTGAATAACTCCTGGGTGTCTTACGATGTGTCTTATCATCTTTATACTTATAGTCAAATATCACCAACTTGGTCTCCTCTCACCAATTCGATTCATTACCTCTTCATTCAAGACTCGATCCACCCATCTTACCTTCAGCAATCTTCTGTAACACCACACTTCAAAAGCTTCTATTCTCTTTTTCTGAGCCCGTTACTGTGCGTGTTTCACATACAATGCCACGCTCCAGACGAAAGTCTTCAAAAAATCTATCTAACTCCTATATCAATGTTCAAAGTGAGCAAATTTCTTTTCTTATGAATGGCCTTCCTTGTACGTCCTAGTCTGCATTTTTGTGTCCTCCTAACTTATGCTATCGTTTGTTATTCTACTACCCATGTAGAAAAATTATCTACTTCTATTAATACTCCATTTCTCAATCTAATCATTTCTGCATCGCCTGACTCCATTACTTTTTTTTGCATACATTTCTTTTCATTTCGTACTCCTTCTCCAGGACTATGTCTATACCACCCAGCAATTTCTCCGCTTCTGCACACTCAGATTAAATAACAATATTATGTGAAAGTCTTAGAGTTTTGGTTTCCTCTCCTTTGATGGTGATTCATTTTCCAAGTGTCCGACTCGTTGGCTGAATGGTCAGCGTACTGGTTCAGAGGGTCCCGGGTTCGATTCCCGGCCGGGTCGGGGATTTTAACCTAATTCCAATGGCCCGGGGGCTGGGTGTTTGTGCTGTCCTCAACATCCCTGCAACTCACACACCACACATAACGCTATCCTCCACCACAATAACACGCAGTTACCTACACATGGCAGATGCCGCCCACCCTCACCGGAGGGTCTGCCTTAGAAGGGCTGCACCCGGCTAGAAATAGCCACACGAAATTATATTATTATTTATTTTCCAAGTTACTCTTTGATTTCCTTTACTGAATTTTCTATGAAAAATTTCAAAGGGAGGGGGACAAACTGCAACCTCATCTCACTCATTTCAGGATTGCTGCTTCGTTTCCCTAATCCTCGATTCTTATCACTACAGACTGATTTTTGTACATATTTTGTATATGGGTCATTCTTTTTTCTCGGTGCCTTATCCCGACCACTGATCTCAAATAGCTTGGTCCAATCAGCTTTATGGAATTCCACTTCTATATCTACGAATGCCACGTACGTGGGTTTATACTTCTTAAGCCAGTCCTCTATGATCAAACCTAACGTCAGGATTGCTTCACGTGTCCCTACATTTTTTATCAAGCCAAACTGATCTTCTCCCAACTCCCAAAACAGCTTCAACTTGTCTTTCCAATCTTCTGTAAATAATACGTGTTAACATGTTGCAAGTTTGAGATACTAAACTAATGGTTTGGTAGTTTTTACACTTGTGAGGACCTGCTTTCTTGGAAATACGTATAACAACATTCTGTCCAAAATCGGAAGCCACTTCTCCTGTATCACATAACTTGCACAATAAATAGTGTACCGGGCGGTACACCTCCACGCCGCTAATTCAAACATTGCGCCAGTTGAAACTCCTCTACTGGACAAAGCCTGAACTTTAACTTTAACAACCACATTAATTCTAAGGTTTCTCAGAAGATGTCCTTACTGTAAATTTTGAAGTGTTTTGTACTATGTCGGTTTCGTTTTGTTTATGTTTTCTCTGTAGTAAGAAGTGTGAAATTCTCTTCTAGATGGCACTACTTAAGAACTACAATTGTGCACCCTAGTGCGAAGTGAAGGAACCTTTCTTTTTTTTGAAGAAATTTGGTATTCATAAGTTTGTTCTTTGTTAAATTTCTTTCAGTCATTGTTTGGGTTGGCAGTATAACCCTTCTCCTTCCGCCAGTTTTGAATTTGACCAATGAGGAATTTCTGTAATTAATTTTCCACCAATAAGGTGTTTCTTCTTCGTCTGGTGTATTAGTTTTTGCCATTATCCAATGAAATTTTGTGGGCGGGTTGTAATCCTTCATGAAACGTCTCGAATTTTCCACGAGGGTATATAAACTGCTGATTTTCTGGTATCCGGGCCACTTCAGTAACATCTCCCCTAGTGTGATTATGTAGCAGGGGGCGGGAAGCGCCCCTTTCTTCGGGCAGATGTTCATCCATAAGGTAATGGTCGTTTTCTAGCTCAGCAGTTTAATCCTCGGGGCAAGTTCGAAACTTTTCTCACGTAACCTATCCTTAAAATGTAATAGACATTTGGTAAAATTTTGGCCTTTTAACTATAAATTGGGATAGAGAGTGCCTAACCTTCTCGAGCTCCCACTCATATTGTTCTGAGGTGACTACGTTTTCATTTCCATTTTTCCTCCCTTCGTAATGTAAATAAGTTTTCTTATCGTGTCACCTCTGTAGTATGGGATTAGCCCTTGCATAAGCGGCCTAGTGCCAAATAGGTTTTAAAAATGTATTAGGAGTGCAAGTTACGCCTCCATTCAAACCAGAATTTTGGGCCATGTAATTGACCTGTTTCTTTACTTAATAGGCCTCAGTAGATTGGGTATTATTACCCCTGTTCTTGTGTGCCTGGAGGGCAGATTGAAGGTGGAGTTTGGTGTGGCCTTTGAATAGGCTTGATCTTTGAGAGCGGGTTTGCTATTTCTTAAAAGTGGATTTTCTGTTTGCCTCGAGGAGGCTTTACTGGGTAATTGGGAGCAAGTGCTCCTTGGCATGATTGGGGTTTTCTGCCCCTTTGTTGGACCTTGTATATGGGTAAAGTTGGGCTTATAGCTCAAGGATTGTGAGTCTGGGGCTCGAAGCCCAAATCCAGTAACAAACTGTAATTGTACTTCCTTAATTTGTTGATCTGCTACTTGGTACCTGTTATATTCTGTTATTTATTTATCTTGAAAAGAAAATATAACCTTTGTTAAAGTTTTAAATAAACTTTAATTTCGTAAGTTGAGACCTATTCCCACCAGCACCTTCTTTCACCTCTGCTGTTCCACAGATACCTCGGAACAAATAGAATAAATTCGCCATGCTGATTTTTCCAAAGACAATCAGTAATGCTGAGGGTATGTTATTAATTCCAGATGTCTTGTTCCTTTTTATGTCTCTCAAATTTCTGTCGAATGCTGACCTCAAAATTGGGTCTCGGACTTCATGAGCATCAACAGCCTTTCTTGTTCCAGAGCCATATCTTCTACGTGTTTACCTTGATACAACTGTTGGATATGTTCCTTCTATCTTTCTGCTTTGTCTTCTTTCCCTGGGACTTGTCTTCGATCTCAATATTCATAAATCTAGTGTTTCTTTTTCCGAAGATTACCTTCATTTTCCCGTATGCAGTACTTCCAGTACCTTTCCTGCAACCATGCAAACTTCAATATCCTTGCAATTCAGTATTTCTCCTTCAGCCATTGTTCCCTTGCTGTCGTGCACATTGCATCTAATTCCTGCTTTAACCGCCTGTATTGTTTTCTGTTTTGGAAATTGTTTGCAATCTTGTACTTTCAACGCTCAGAATCAGGTATGGGTTCACCCGAGTTATCAACTGACTCTTACTTGGCGTTCGACCGTTTCATATAGTGATCCTAGGACCATATCTAAGCACATACAGCGTGCGAAAGGCATTCACCTGGTCATGAACGACGAAGCGCTAGCGAGGGACGTCTCAATTTATCAGGCTCACAAAGGAAAAGATTGGCGAACAGTCGCACAGAGAAAAACGCCAGGCGGTGAAAGAGACAGGGACGTTTGAATTTATTTAGGGGCTCACCGGCCACCAACTGAGGCCCGACAATTAAGAGGGGCGCAGTAGTGACACCCTCTACGAAAAAGCTAATATTTACGTTATCAGACCTTTTGGAGCGAAGTTACAGTAGAACAAAGTTAACATATTACCAGATTCACTGAGTATTATGGACCCACAACCTGTAATAATTGTGCAGGTAGTAAAGAAATGATGAGTTTTTGAATGTCCTTTGTGAGAAGCAGGTCACTGTACAAAGGGAACGCATTGGCCTCGGGGGAACCCCATGGGCTCAGTAGCATGGGCGAGCCTTTATAAGCAGAAGGAGCGAGGCACCCTCACCCTCTTTTCGAAGTTACGAGTCATCGTGTACACGTCGGGCCATCTCGCAGTCAACTATTTGTTAACAAAGGTATAGTAAGTTGCAGTGTTTGAGCAGCGTAAGCTATGAAGTTAGGAGGACAGACATTAGAAGCTATGGCCTTAATAACCAGTTGTTATAATATTTAGGGAAACGAACTAATATTCCCTGATCAGAAGCGGACAAAGTCCCAGGGTTAGATCACGATATCCCTTGGTGCGGAAATGCAGAACGTTTGTCGAAAAACGGAAAATTATTTGTTTGTGTGTTCAACTATATTGGGCCAAATCATCAACTTCAAGACAACGGCGTCACGAAATGGAGGACTGCGCCAAGATGGAACCCATGACATCTTCATATTCCATCGCTAGCTCAGTGATGAGCTAAATTTGTATTGGCAGCGTGGAGGGACTGAATTGAGACACGAGATGGATAATAGATAAATATATCAATAATAATGTAAGGGAGTAGTTTTTCTCCTTCCTGTAAATATATAGATAGTATTTATTTACGCAATATTAGGCGCGATTTTCACATTGCAGTGTAATTTGGATGGGATCGGAATACATGTTCATGTGTGTAAAGATATGGTTATTTTGTTTGTGGAATGCCTTACGGGGAAATAGTTATTTAGGTTTGCACATTAATGTTAGACCACCACATTTAGTTGTCTGTATTTTAAAGTAGTTGCGCGGCACGTAACCATAGAATCATCTGATGTGAAGGTATGGTAGCGCCCTTGTACAGATTTGAACCGGGCCTCAGAATTTAAAGGGCATTCCTGTAAAAAAAATATTATACATGTATTTACGTTATCTTCCGTAATGCATGAAAATACATCTGGATCATGCAGAGGCTGGCGGAACATATTTTGCTAGCGTTGAGTATTAGGAGTCTTTTAAGGACAGCATTTAGCTGATTGGTTAATAGGTCTGCTCTAGAACCGAACGCGGGTTTAGAGCATAAATGCTGAGAGTTAAGTAAAGGAAGTGAATGGCCTTATTGTGAGTAATGATGAACGACCTATTTATGGGAATATTGGAGTCTGAGTGAAGAAATAGCATATGCGACTGCTGTGCACAATTATTTATGATCGCATACAGAACTATTTGTGCTGTTGTACAATGTGTGTGCCAGCGTATGTATGGGAGGGTGGTAGTTCGGCCAAGAATAGGTCTTGGGAAAGCAATACAAGGGAAGAATAACCCCAGCTGTTAACAGGTATTTTAATGCCCTATAATGGGAATGCGGTATCTGGGCTGTCCGCTCATAAATGGAGGCTATGACTAGTGAACCGAACAGACGCCTTGCATAATTAAGAATTATTTCTAGCCAGCTGGGATGTAATTTCCCGTAGTATGGAATGCCGAAGCCTAACCAGCCTTTCCGAATGGACAATACAGAGCCGCCAAACACTGGAGGACCTAAATTCACAGGAATTCGGGCCTCGTGCGCGCTACATCAAGATGAATGTATTTACATGTATGTGCTGTTTTTCAGATAGGCCTCTTTTCTTTATGTGTGTGGTGCTTTATATTGTTCGTTGTTTTACTTTTTGTCTTGTTGTTGGGTTTGTTACTTTCCATTCTGTATTGATGGGAATGCAACCGCCGTGTGTTATTTCGAGGCTGTGAGTTCCATTGTCAACCAGCTAGCAGTAAACATGAATGTATTGACGCAGCATTTTTTAGCCGAAGGACGAGAATCCGACGATGGCGGTGGGACGTCGGAAGCTGGCGATCTCAATTTTCGCAGCCTACGTCCCCACAACTACTCAAAGGGATTGGAAGTCCCGCCGGATTACAGGGTATATCAAATCGCAACGGCTCTGGAAGCTCTTCTACCTGGGATACCAGCAGGACGCGACCACCACGACGCAACCACGACATTATGGCTCCTCTCAGCCTGGGAAAATCTGGACCACGCACAACGCAAATATGCGTTCAACAGAGCCAATCTCTTATAAATCGCCCTCCCAAGAGGATGGCAGGCAGCCATCCAGCTCGACCAAGCCACCGGAGACGAGGTGGCCCTACTACCCCAAGGCTTCCAATTCCAGCCTCTTCCGAGGTTACCGGTCAGTCGCGCCACAGCAACCAGGGGGAGGGGCCGCGGAGGACGGGGCGGAAGAGGTCGAGGGACAGCAGCTGCCACAGTGGCAGCAGCACCTCAACAGTAGACAAGGCGACAGTCACCTCTCCTCCGGCCTCATTCCCCCGAGTACGGAGGAGTCCGATACCATCAACGACCAGCAGCGACCGGGAGAATCCACTTCAAGCTCCACCCAGACGCCGGCGCAGAACCATCCGAGGACGGCCGCCCAGCAGACGCAGCCCCAGGAAGTCGGTCGGACAACGCAGAGTCCCATAGGAGAAGTTATATGTATTTGTGCATTTTTAGGACTGTTATTCCTTGCTTTGTTCTTATGGTTTCTTTTTGTGTTTAAACTTAGTTGCCTATCTACTGTATAAAATATTTAAATAAAAATAGCACGGTGGAACCACCCATCAGGGGTTCCACGGCTCGATAGCCTCTTGCCCCAGCGCGGCTGCGCCAGTGCTTTTTCCCCTTACACGCGCCTAGCCAATCGGCTATATAAGGCGAGGGGGAGAAGGCTCTGGGTCAGTCGCAAGCTGGGACAGGAGGCAGAGCCAAAGTAAAGTGATGCTCTCCTTTCACATACAGTAGATAGACTTTCATTCTCTAGGCCAAACGTTGATTACGTTTGCCTGTTTTACTCCCTTCCGTCCTATAGTGATATTCATGTCCTAAAGATAATGTTTAAATTTCATAGGAGCTCGAGACCCCATGCTCACTTCGGTGACACATTTGTGCAGTGTCTGCAACCGGGGATTTTATTTCCGTATTGGCGAGTTGGCCGTGCGCGTAGAGGCGCGCGGCTGTGAGCTTGCATCCGGGAGATAGTAGGTTCGAATCCCACTATCGGCAGCCCTGAAGATGGTTTTCCGTGGTTTCCCATTTTCACACCAGGCAAATGCTGGGGCTGTACCTTAATTAAGGCCACGGCCGCTTCCTTCCAACTCCTAGGCCTTTCCTATCCCATCGTCGCCATAAGACCTATCTGTGTCGGTGCGACGTAAAGCAAATAGCAAAAAAAAAAAAAAAATATTTCCGTATTTCTATGCCTTAGTTTAATAATTGTGTTTTTTACCTCTGTGCGTCGAATAGTTTCCATTCACATTAGTTTTCTCAGATCCCTCTCCATTTTGATTAAGGTTAATTAGAAAATGTTGGTGCCAATTCGAACGTTCCACACCTTGAACCGACGAGCCTAGCCAGTCATACTTTAAGGCAGGTGGTCGGGTACAATATTACCTTTCCTCCTAACCATTATTCAGCAGCACCACTGATCTCATTCTTAACGACTGCCCGCTCTTCTTCTATTGTGTTTCTTTCAGCCTTTTCATTTAGTTTTTGTGTGATATATTCATTGAAATAATCTCTCACACTCTTTTATTACAACTTATCTAAATCCCACATGCCTTCCATCCTTTCTTCAATTTCATCAATTTCAAAAGGCAATTCATGGTCACCAAGTTATATAATAATAACAATAACAATAATAATAATAATAATAATAATAATAATAATAATAATAATAATATAAATTTTTCACAACTCCTGTCGGTCATAAGTGAGGTCAGCATGCCGAAATGATGCTCTGAAAAGAATTATTTAACGTTGCGGTGAACTCTTTTAAATGTAACAACCAACCGGGATTCTATCTCACAAAATGTTGTGTGTTTAATACACTAAGTTAATCATCGGATCTTTCACTCTCACTCGGTATTACTCCCTGGATTAAGTAAAGACTGAAATGCCACACTGATATTTACTTTCGAGTGTATGAATTGAAGAAGTGATATAATTTCCTCTTATTCTACTTCGAACAATTTTGAAACTAAAAAGAGCTTTACAGGAAAAAATTGCTCATTACTTCTTCTACTTAATATTCTTTCTGTGGCTTTTCCCGAATTACCTGGGGTCGGCACGTTGAAAGGATTTAATCCAATTTTTCGGCCGTACTCCTTTCCTGACGCCAACCTTTTATAGAGGGATTGATTCACAATTGCAGATTTTGCTTTACAAGTTGCTTTACGTCGCACGGACACGTGTTAGTCTCATGGTGACGATGTGATAGGAAAGGACTAGAAGTGGGAAGGAATCGGTCTTGGCCTTATAACAGCCGCAGCATTTGCCTGGTGTTAAATTGGGAAACTACGGAATACCATCTTCAGGGTTGCCGACATTAGAGTTCGAACCCACTTTCCACCGAATGCAAGCTCACAGCTACGCTCCTCTAACAACACGGCTAACACGGTCGGTAATAGCAGAATTATGAGGTGTTTTGCAGTGACATGTGTTGGATGTAAATTAAGATGTGTATTAAGGCGAACATAAATACACAACCTCTGAGCTAGAGAAATTAGCTAGACAATCATTAAATCTCCGACCTGACCGGGAATTAAACTCAGGATCCTTTGAACCGAATGACTAGTATATTGACCATCCAGTCAAAACATCGGACGATGAATGAATTAAATATATTCAAATAACTGTGATAATATTCATAAGTTCGTATCGGTTTACGCATACATGCAGTATATGTTCAACAAAATGAACCATACACCGTTGCTTTGGACAATCCAAAATACAAAATTTTATCCGAGTAAAATATTTAAAAAATACCAATTCGATTTAGCATTTTAGTGACACTGCACCTATGAGACATGAAATAGTTATCAGCATGGTTGAAAATGTCCTGATTTGATGATTTTAATGGGAAGGTGGTCAACGAAGCCAATCACGTTTGTTTTGGGACATTACTTCCTCTGCTACACCACCGGGAGTATTCTGCTTTGACTGCTTGGATCTCTATTTTTGTTTTACAGTTCCGCCTGAGGTTTGGTTGCCCAGAGAATGCCCAAGCCGACATATAATGGTGGCAACCGCAGCCTGGGCAGTCTTGCCAACACAAAGCCTTGGGCCGCGGGGCTCCCCCTCCCAGGAAGCAACACACACACACACACACACACACACACACACACACACACACACACACACACACACACACACACACACACACACACACACACACACACACATACACACACACACAACGGACTGCCAACTTGGAATCTGTATACTAGCTCTATGTGGTGTGGCCAACTTGAGCCAAGCAATGTTCCAGCCAGCTTTCAGCGAACATATAGCCTATATCACGTCCTGTGGTACACACATCTCTCACTGATTACATTCTGCTTTGCTGATTCAAATTCTAGAGAAGATACATCGTTGCTTTCCCTCTGCTGTGTGTACTCTTTCGAATACGGAGATCAACAATATAGTATTACAGACTCACTTGAAGTACCAACGAAATGTTGCTTAAATGTCAAATAAATGATGGTATACCGGCACGTTTTAAAATTAAAACTTAAAGTACCCATTTAGATTAAATGGTGATGTGTCTATGAGTTACATTTATTGCAATGAAAGTGTATCGAGGAGTCATTAAGGCTCGGTCCAAATGGCTCCGGGTTCGATATCTTGTCGAGCCAGGGATTTTAATTACGTATGGCTAGCTCCTCTAACTTGGTCACTGGACGTTTTCTTTCGTCTTAATGCACAACTTCATTTACACACATCGCAACACACTACCAACCGCCACAGAAACACACATTAGTTAATAGGACCATTTAACCAAGCGACTTCAATGAGACGTGCAGCTGTGAACCTGTACTGGGGGAAAGATGAGTTCGAACCCCAAAATCAACAGGTTTGAAAATAATTTTCCGTTGTTTCCCAATTTTAAAACAGTCAAATGCCGCGGCTGTGGCTTAATTAAGTTGACGGCCGCTTCCGTCCCATACCAAGGATTTTCCCGTCCCATCGACGGAAGAAAAGCTGTATGTGCTAGTACAACGTCAAACCACACAAAAACAGAATTCCCCCCCACTTAGAGTTGGTGTCAGAATAAGAATCAGGACGTTAAACTGCACTTAATCCACATATTATGGCGACATCTATTCATTGGGAAAGAGCAAGGTAGAAAATAATTATAATAATACGTACCTTCAGGGGCTGCCCAATGCTCTGTTTCAGCAGGATAATGCCCGCCCACACACTGCTCGCATCTCCCAACAGGCTCTACGAGGTGTACAGATGCTTCCGTGGCCAGCGTACTCTCCGGATCTCTCACCAATCGAACACGTGTGGGATCTCATTGGACGCCGTTTGCAAACTCTGCCCCAGCCTCGTACGGACGACCAACTGTGGCAAATGGTTGACAGAGAATGGAGAACCATCCCTCAGGACACCATCCGCACTCTTATTGACTCTGTACCTCGACGTGTTTCTGCGTGCATCGCCGCTCGCGGTGGTCCTACATCCTACTGAGTCGATGCCGTGCGCATTGTGTAACCTGCATATCGGTTTGAAATAAACATCAATTATTCGTCCGTGCCGTCTCTGTTTTTTCCCCAACTTTCATCCCTTTCGAACCACTCCTTCTTGGTGTTGCATTTGCTCTGTCAGTCAATGTATTCTGAATTAGTTTACAATTTACGCCCAAGCGTGAGGGAGTTAAGTATTTTGTTTTATTCACATTTGTTATTTTAATCATATTGCAATGGTTATGAATTTTTGTTATATTATTTCTATTTAGGCTACATTTTGAGGTTGTTGTCCGTATACTTTTGATCAGATAGTGCATATAGGTGGCATACAATGCATAGGTACAATTAACTGTTACTGTACGTACTGTGCTGATAAAAATCGTACATTATTTTATGTACCTTCCGGCCTTTCCAAAATAATGTCTTTCTGTACATGGCGGGGCTCAGGCTATGAAGCCTGCTATTATGCCAAACCATATAATTTTGCACCTGCATAAACATAATATACCGAACATTATAACTACTTAAAAATAAGTTAATTATAATTTAAAGTTAATGTGAAATGTAATTTGTATGAAATGTAAAGCATCATAAAAATCATTTTAAATAATCGTATTATTCTATGCGGCATTTTTCATACCTACACGTAACAAGAGTTCGAATCCCCGTCAGAATGTCGTAAAATTTAAGAAACGAGATTTCCACTCCCGGAGGTGCATATGTCCCTGAGGTTCACTCAGCCTACACAAAAAATGAGTACCAGGTTAATTTCTGGGGGCAAAGGCGGCCGGGCGAAGAGCTAACCACTCTACCCCATCACGTGCCGAGGTTAACATTGTTGGAAGCCTTTACTTTCCACTCCTCCAAGGGCCTTCATGGCCTGTATGGAGGTGACTGCGCTTTGCTTTTTTGAATGCATTATAGCAACAATATCATTGTTCTAACAGTATATCATAAATGTTTAAAGTATTCGGGATCAATGATTACCGAAGCAAATTTAACAGATTTACGGGTATTATTCGGAAAATGTGAGTATCGGGTTCATCACATCCCTAGTATACCAGCTGGTGTTTAAAGCTTCTGACCGAGAGCATGGGTTCGACTGCTAGCTCTTTCGCGGATGTAAGGCTGTTTGCAGGATCTTGTTTCGGATTACTTCAGTACTTGTAAGGCATTTGATAAACTATATGATAAGAAAAGTAGTGATTCCAAATATAGCGCACGAATTGTTTTCGAACGGCTTGAGTATTTCATACCCTTTCCAAACATATTACCTTCAGTTTCTTTAACAATTCTCAGAATTCGTGTTTCGCTGTTCTACAGGCCTGTATTTATACTACAAGGTAACTGTATATTCAACAAAGTTTTGTGAAGAGAAAGGTCGCTTTAATATCAAGTATATATCATGCCGAACGAGCCACGCGTGTTGTAAACTACAAGAGAATTTTGTCATGAATAAAGTAAAAGCAGTCTGATCTCCGTCTTCATAAATTCTAGCAAACTGCGGATGAAAAGATTCCAATCTCTTGGCAGCGTGCGTAGTCTACTTGTTCTGAATAACCAATAACATGATTTTGCTCCTTAAATAGATTTTACAAAATCTAAATCAAATCCATCTCCCTAGAGGTCATGAAAGCCTCTTCAGGAACGCGAGGTAGGAACATACTCTTTTCGTAAACTTGACACTAGAAACGTTGTATTGGCACCCAAAATGTATCTGGCAAATACCTTGTTTTTAATCTAAGTGCTTCTGTAGAAACTATGTCTCTCGATGAATATTCAGTTTTCACGACCGCATAGTAATCCAAATCGACTTTCAACATACGATTTGGTCGTGTTATACGTATATCGAGAGGTTGTGGGTTCGGATCCCACTGGGCCATTTTTGTTCTGTACATAACGTATCTCTAACACGTACCATGTATGTATAACACGACCTAATAGGTTGAATGTGTCTCTCCATGAACTACAGTACCCTTCCTAAATATCCCGATATCTTGAAGGAAATTCAATCCAGGTCTTCCTGCATGAACCGAATTTTGCAGGACATGCCCCACTTAAATTATAGGCAGAATTTTTGAATGTTTGAACATTTCTTAACCGTTTAAATAAAATAAGTTCTTTATTGTTTTAATGAATTTTGAAATATATTGGGTTTGATAATTATTATTGTTTATAGGAGCGTGACACCTAGGCAATCGGCCCAAATACGTTTTTTTAGACTTGCAATGGTGTATTGTCATATTTGTACCTTTTGTCTATAAACAGTGCCAAATTTCACTGCATGTATAATAAATAGGCCTACATTAGTTTTCGGTGAGGTATTATGCACTGTATCATCTGTACGGGCTGGAACTAGTTTGCTATTTTTATCGAACCTTCTCAATCTGATCTCCGACTTTGACAGCATGAAAGTAAATACCTAAATACATACATACATACATACATACATACATATATACATACATACATACATACATACATACATACATACATACATACATACATACATACATACATACATACATACATACATACATACATACATACATTGTGTACCCTTGCTATTTACGATACCAGGACCGACCGAGTAGGCCGTGCGATTAGGGGCACGCAGCTGTGAGCTTGCACTGGGGAGATAGTGAGTTCAAATCTCGATTTTGGCAGCCCTGAAGATGGTTTTCCGAGGTTTCCCATTTTCACACCTGGCAATTGCTGGGGGCTGTACCTTAATTAAGGCCACGGCCACTCCCTTCCAACTCCCAGTCCTTTCCTATCACATCGTCGCCACAAGATCTATCTCTGTCGATGCAACGTATAGTAGTAATAATTTCGTGTGGCTATTTCTAGCCGAGTGCAGCCCTTGTAAGGCAGACCCTCCGATGAGGGTGGGCGGCATCTGCCATGTGTAGGTAACTGCGTGTTATTGTGATGGAGGATAGTGTTATGTGTGGTGTGTGATTTGCAGGGATGCTGGGGACAGCACTAACACCCAGCCCCCGGGCCATTGGAATTAACCAATGAAGGTTAAAATCCCCGACCCGGCCGGGAATCGAACCCGGGACCCTCTGAATCGAAGGCCAGTACGCTGACCATTCAGCCAACGAATCGGACAACGTATAGTAGATTGTAGATGATATGATAGGACCTTGGTGTCTTAGGCATAAACTCATCAAGTGTTAAGCTCCGGGGGAGAGGGTACTTGCTGTCCCTTGTAGTCAAATCGTCTTCAGGTGGACAGGGTAAGAGGGAGATATTAACTACTTGGAATAATACGAAACAATTTTACTGACTAAGTATTTATTTAAAGAAAAGAAACCAATTGAAAAGGAAGAAAAAATAAATATGTTATGTCGACAAGGAAGAATCGAAACAAAAATAAACATTAACAATATATTGTCTCCCTGCCTAGCTTATATGTCTTCTGAGGCTGCATTTGTTTAATACCGCTATTAATTATGTTTAATACCGCTATTAATTAACAAGAAAAATCTGAAAATTAAAGCGGATTTCAAAATAAACCGTAGGTTAAGTTACCTGCTTGTGAAAGTTTGGTTTCTCGGACATGGATCTCAGGATGGCCAATGATTAAAATCACCAACATGGTACCAGACAATCAACGAATGATTCATTAACTGACGCTACCTAAGTTTCAATTTAACATGAAGCATCATCATTAAATTCGTCTTCTTCTAATCCTATTATAATTGAGAAATACTTCGCCAGTAGTGTTCGGTTTCTATGGCATCTTGTCAGTAACGAAATATGTAAATATTGATGCGTGGACAGCCTAAAGGACATTAAGTCAACGTGCCTAAACGCAGTGGCTGTGGGGACCATATTCTTATTATTATTATTATTATTATTATTATTATTATTATTATTATTATTATTATTATTATTATTATTACTGTCATTGTTATTGGGTCGTACTTCATGAGTTGAACTACCTTTTGACGATGCTATGCTACACGGTGAAAGTCCAGTTGGGACTCTAGAGTGATTGATATCTGCACTTTAAGGGGTTTCTTCAACGTACCAATAGTTCTACTGTACATATCTCTCAGATTTGACTATGTACACTTGAATACCAAATGACTGTGCTCGAATTAATCCAGAAACCTAGAGAAATTGACGCGAACACCTACGTAACTGCAACTACTTAATGAATGGCACTTGGACTTCCCTAGTTTCCTTTTCTCGCACTGTTCTTTTGCTTTTTGTCTGTTGCAGCATGAGGTACCTATTCGTCTGTAGGAATATTTTCAATAACAATAATCTATACTATAGCACTTATTTTACAGTTGACTACGACATGGTTTTATTAGACCTATTTAGGGACTGCTAATACATGATAACCTAGTAAAAATTGTACAATCAAGTACATAATGTAGAACTGTAAGTCATACAGTAAGACTCCCCAATATTTTGCAGGTGATCAAATTAAGGAATATTACATTACTCCTTTAATTTTCGAGGAATTACCAAAGTTATTCGAGCATTCGCCATACGTAACATGAATTTATCCTTTAACTGACAATCTGTAATGCACATCTTCATTTGCAAAGGCGAATGCGTTTGATGTTGATCTAGGGCCAGGGAAGTGTGTATTTGTTAGAACTTTCTGGTTTTATTCCTTGTAACTAACAATTTGCCAGTAGTTACGCTGAAAACGAGATGAACATCAGTGAAGTGTTGATTAATTCATGTTAGGTAAGAAGTTATTCTGAGTGCACATGGTTTCAATTACGCCTACATTACCGTGAGATTGAGGTCATCATCCTAGAAAAGGGAGGAAAAGCCGAGCTCGATAGCTGCAGTCGCTTAAGTGCAGCCAGTATTCAGTATTCGGGAGATAGAGGGTTCGAACCCCACTGTCGGCAGCCCTGAAGATGGTTTTCCGTGGTTTCCCACTTTCACACCAAGCAAATGCTGGGGCTGTACCTTAATTAAGGCCACGGCCGCTTCCTTCCCACTCCCATCTTCGCCATAAGACCTACCTGTGTCGGTGCGACGTAAAGCAAATAGCAGAGGGAGGGAAACTTTCTTATTTGATTCGCGATCCAGCCCCATAACTTTTCAGTTCCGTGTCTCGCGTCACCAGTTCAAATCTCAGAGCCAGGCTGTGAAACTCAGACGGCAGAAGCACCGATCTGCTGAATCCGTGTCGAACGAGTTCGATGCGCCTCAATCTGGCGGTATCTGAAAGTTTGTAAAATACGTCGTTCACGATTTAGTGTGGTGAACTATTTAGATCTGATATAGTAAACATGAAAAAGAATTTGATCATCAGTCTCTTGTAATTAAGGGTGTACAGTAAAATGGCCTTAGTTGTATTACTACAGGATCCGTGAGAAAATGTACTCATAATCATTTTGAAATAGATAATCCAGAACTTGATATAAAGCACTAGTCCAACATTTATCTGGAGTTCGTAGAAAAATGTGGAAATTTGCACTCAGGAAACCTATTGTCATTGGCGGGATTTGAACTGCTGAACTACATGACTTCCCAGTTCTGTCGTAGATTGTGATTAACTGCTAAGTGAGAGACATTCCAAATACAGTTAAATGTTGCTGATGGTTAAGGTGTCTCCAGCCTCAAAAATGGATCGACAGGAACGATCTCACAAAAGAACAGAAAAGAAGCTCGAACTTTTCTTAAAGGTAGTCTTCCCAACCAGCCTGTCTTGAAGGACTGACTTGATATTTATGAGGTGCAAATGTGCTGTGTAGCGGCTCTACCCTGACGACCCTTCCCATGTAAATAAACTCTAAAGGCTACTAAGTGCATCACCACCAGGTACAAAACGGTCTTCTTCTGTAACAGGAACATAAGTCACGAGGTAACAAGCCGCAGTCCGCGAGAACATTTCAACGGGGCCAGACGAGGGTCGGACCACCCATTGGAGACTTGTACTACCTCGCCCTCTCTATCCCCTCTCGAAACCTTCCCGAAGTTTGTGAACATGTCCTCCGAGGAAATCAACGGGGAAAATATACTACGCCACATTTCATTCACTTGGAGTGGGCGATGGGTGGAAGGGTGTATTTGCTTACTTCTTTGCAAGAATATTTAAAACGTCATCCCCGTGGTGTAAGGATTGTGTTCTTGTCCCTTGCGTGGGGGTTTCAGGTTCGATGTCTGATTTCTGCAATGATCTTCATGTTGATCTGAAAGTTAGAAACTGGTTAGTGCTGTCAACTGAGAAGTAGTGTAATATATAATCTGCAAACCCAGTTCAAATGCTAAATCAGGCTGACCAGATTCTACTGTACGACCTACAGGCAATATTTTTTCCCTTTTGCTTTTTTGAATTACCGTGTGTTCGTGTGGTGTTTACGGTAGCCGTAGCACCGCTCTATTACCTCCAGTAGGCCAGAACGAAACACGCACAATAGTTAAGCTGTTTGATCTCTGTAGAATGCAACTTAGGTAAATAAACGCAGTATAAAGTGTAGCTAAAATCATGTTTAGATTCACTTGTTTCGCTATTCTATAACCATGGCTTTTACATCATCATCATCATCATCATCATCATCATCATCATCATCATCATCATCATCATCATCATCTAAAGGCTTTGCCTTGTCGCCACAACCATTGATTTCTTCTCTCTGCGATTCTTTTCATCTCTCCATAACCTTGGCATCACATCATCTCAACTACCTATTCAATGATCTTCATCTGTGGTTTCCCTCTGCCTTTCTTTTCCATCACCTTGCCTTCGAACAAGTACTTTGTGAAGTCATTATGCCGGAGAATGTGACCCAAAACTGACGTTCTCCTTTTTATCGTTGTTATTAAATGTCCCTGAGTGTTTATTTCTCTGAGCACTGCTTCATTAGTTTTCTTCTCAATCCAGCTAGTTCTTGTCATCTTCCTCCGTAGCAACATTTCCACTGCCTTTAGTCATTTCACGTCCTCATTCAAGAGAGTCAATCATTCACAGCCATATAGTAGCACACTCCAAATGAATGTTTTGATAAACAAATTCTTTTGTTCAGTATCTAAGGATTTATTAATTAAGAGCTGCTTCTTCCCCTCATAGGCTTTCTTACACAGGGAAATTCTTCTTTCTATTTCCACAATGCTTCTCGTATCATCGGTAATCGCTGATCCTAAGTAGCAGAACTTGTGCACCTGTTTTATTAAAATATATCCAATTCTGAGATGTGCCTCTGGCTTCATTCTAGATTTGCTTACAACCATAACATTAGTTTTATGTACATTAATGTTAAGTTGGAAATATTTAAAGATGAATGTTAATTTGTTGAGCAGGATCTGCATGTTCTTCTCATTGTTAGCCAGAAGTTCATTGTCGTCGGCAAATCTAATACAGTGTACAGTTGTTCCATTTATTTTAATGCCAGGTGTTTTTGATCTAAAAATGTTAATGACCTCTTCGATGTACAGATTAAAATAGAAGTGGTGATAAGGAACACCCCTGTCTTACTCCTTTCCTGATCCTCACCTTGCATACTGTTTTATTACTTGCAATGTTTATTCTTTGATTCATGTAGAGGTTTAGTGTTGCTTTTCTGTCTTTCCACTCCAAATGCTTATCCTTCATAATTCTGAACAGTCTTTTCCACTGAACATTGTCAAAAGCTTTTTCCAGGTCTACAAAATCTACAGTATATAGGTATTTCTGTTAAGCTCTACTCTTCTCTCCAAGATGGTTTTAAGTGCTATAATAGTTCCCTCGTTCCTACTCTTTTCCTGAACCCGAACTGATCTTCATCTAGATTCTGCTCAATTTTCATTTTGATTCTGTTTTTTAATATAGAAGTGAATATTTTTGCTGCATGTGAAACAACGCTTAGTATTCTGTAATTGGAACATTCTGTTGAATCTCCCTTTTTGTGCAGAAGTACTTCTTTGATTTATACAAAATACTCTGGCATATCTCCGTTTTCATAGCAGTACTTGGTGATTTTCAAGAGTTCATCCTTCAGCTTGTTTTTCAGAGCTATTCCACAGTTCAGCAGGCAGTTTGTCTGGTCCAGGAGCCATTTTCCATTTCAGCTGTTGCAGTGCTGTTTAGAATTCACTTCTCACAATGGGAGGACCTAGTCCATGTTGTGAAGCCTTCTCATGTTTTATGATGTACTCATCTACATTGTCAATTTCTTCTCCTCCAAATACTCTTTCCGTCTCTTCATTACATCCTGATCTTCTATTAACAGATTTCCTTCCTTATAATTTATTACATTGGATTTCATTTTAGCCTTGAATTCCAATATCTTTACTTGATTATATTCTCTGTCAGGATTTCCGATATTCATATCTTGTTCTGTGCATTTACAAATGTCATCCATCCATCTTTTTTACGCCTCTCGGCACTTCTGTGTAACTAGGTTTTTTTAGTTTCTTATAGTGTATCATACCTTCTGGAGTATTTTCCGTTGTTCTTTATTTCTTTCCTGAATGAGATTTAGTATTTCTTCAGTCATCTAGTTCTTCCTGGGTTCAGGCGTCTTTTTTCCTAGCACTTCATCTGCTGCCATTGTAAGTGAAGCTTTGATAGCGTCCAAATCTGCTTCGTTGTTATTGTTGTTGTTGTACACGATCGTGTCTGTCTTTTCTTCGAATGCTAATTGTGTTAGTGGATCATTTAACGTTTCTAGATTGCATTACTTGCTTCTTGGTTTCCTTAACTTCTTCAGCCTAATTCGACATTTTGCTAATACTGGGATATGGTCGCTGTCGATGCCTAAGCCAGAGTAGCTATGGCATGACGTTACCTTATTTCTGTGCCTTCTCTTAACTAGAATGTAGTCAATTTGGTATCTGTTATTATCTCCGAAATCCTTCCATGTGTAACGTCTTATGTTAGGCATGTCAAATACAGTGTTCATTATGATCATGTCCTGTTCTTCACAGAAATCCATCATACGTACTCCTCTATCATTTGTTCGTCCTAGACCGAATCTGCCAGCAACGTTTCTAGTGAGGTTGCTGCTAACCACGGCATTGAAGTCTCTCATTATGATTATGTTATCTTTGTCATTTTTAGTTTCATTTTATCTTCTATTTTATTATACATTTCCTCAACTTCATCGTCGTCATGTCCAGTAGTAAAGAAGTAAACATGTATTATTACTATATCTGTTGGTTTGGCAGCTATTTTCACCATCATTATTCTATCATAGACATGATGTGTGTTTAGCACGTTGTTTGCCCACTTCTTTTCCTAGTATTACAGCTACTCCATATTGTCCGCCACTTTCATTTCCACTGTACACAAATCTGAATGGGTCACTGTCGAAATCACTTTTGCCAGGCCATTTATTTTCACATAATCCCCGGATGTCTGTTTTGCTTTCATCCATAATTAGTTGAAGTTCTTCTAGTCTTCCTGTTCTTAGCATTGTTCTTGTATTTCATGTCCCTATTTTAATTTCTTCTCCGAACTTCTGAGGTTTTCGCTTACCTCAGTTATTCCCGTGCCGGATCTTGGTGTCCGAGTACCATGATCAGTGGTATCTAAGTTTCAATTCATACTATCCATGGTTGCTATACTAGGAAAAATAATCTTGTGGTTTCCCGTTGCCCTCCACATCGCAGTTTTACTGCCATTCAAGTCTTACTGACCATACAAGTAAATTTTCAGCGACAGCCTAGTAGACACCTTTTAGTCCTGCACTGTGCTGATACTGATAGCGCTGCTTCCACTACCAGGAAGAGAGATTCCTCCGCCTTTCCAGCTGTTGGGACATATCTTCATCCACCCTTCAAGCCGTTGGTACTCTTCACCTGTAACCCTAGGTAGGGGCCCTATAACAGGGTGCTACCATCTGGAGCCAGATGGATCCTGGTTTTTTAACGAGGTTTATACCCGTCCTGCTCCTCCTTCCTCATCACTTGTGAGGTGAGGCCCCAGGCTTGCAACCGGAATCAGACTGTAATAACTATAATAACTATAACAACGGGAAATGGTGGCTGCTTAGTATTTTCAGGGACCTTACATCCGGCTCGATGGCCCAATAATAACGTAAAAAATTAAGAAACGATCTTTGATATGAGTATTGGAACTGTTTTATGATAAAAACATTGGCGTTCCTATTCTTCAAAATGTGATCATTCCTTTCATCCATTTGTGATAAGTCGCCGGGGAACTCCACGAGGGATGTTCCTTCGTGGAGGTTACCACAGAGAGTGCCCCATTTCTTTGTACTCGCCAGTTTATACGACGAAGCTGTCGTTACTATAATAAATATCTTGAAGCTAATCTTCAGTTTGCAATAAAGGAATAGTCCACGCTGTCCTTAGTAAATAACTTCGGCGAGGTTGCTCTACATTTTACAGCAAAGAGTATTTTATGAATATGAAAATATTTTAAGATAAGAAAGTATGTAACACAACAAACAGGAAGTCAGCCATAAGTAGCTTCATAAGTTACTGGCATATTCGCTCAAAATTTGAAGATTCAGCGCAACCTCTACAAGGGGGTGCTATATGACTAAATATAGTGTAACTATAGCAGTGATTAATGTATGAAAAGTAATAACCGTAAGGCTCAGCGACGTGTACATTCATTTTGGTTTGGTACCATTTATGCGCTGCCTGCTGTCACGATTAGTGCATCTGAGTGTTAGGAAAGGTGTTGTTCATAGGGTCAGTCATGCTGCAATAGTACTTTCTGACCCAGTGGGGGAGGCAATGCCAAACTACCTCACTCCTCATCTTGCCTAGTACGCCTCTTTATTGTGCTACCATTGGTCTTTGGGGTTTCCTTATAACCGCATAACCTTTGGTGGTCCTATGTGAGAATCCAACTAGCCTCTGGGCTGATGACCTCACAGACAGACACCATTTATGCTGTGCTTGTCAAGTTCGACGTTCCACATTACCACATGCAAAAGCTAATGTAACTTACTGTGTAACCTACTGTTGAGTTATTTTAGTTAATCTTGTTAGTTAAACACCGACAGTGTCACCAGAAGTCTTCTGCCTCCTAACATGGGGTGTCGATTGGATTTTATTCCGCTGTTAAAATATCCAAGATTGAACCCACAATCTTCCGATGTTGAAGACTACACTCTGCATCACGGAGGGAGTGTACATTCCGAATGATGATTTGGACGCGGTGAACGGCACAGAAAGGAGGACACTTTACTTGCGAATTATGGGAATCCAATTTTGTACATCTAATTCCGATACATTCATTCCTTGCTTCAATATTGACGTTCGTTCGTTTAACGAGCAGTAAACGTTCGAAATCTAACGGTCGGGAAAGCAGACCACAGACCGCCGCAGCAGCTAGTACTTCAATATAGGTCACCGCTCGATAGCCTGAGAGAGAGCTACAAGTCATATGGTCCTCGGCACGACGGTCTTGTCGAGCGAGACAGGTAGGCCTTAGCTTTATGTTGGTGAACAACTGATTAATGGCGTCATCCATCGTGCGCCACACAACCACAACACCAATGTAGGATGTTGCCTCTCCCGATGTGCCTCAGAAGTGTTCTATTTTAAATTCTTTTGCTTCCTACGAATTTGGGGTGAGATGCCAATTTTGAAAAAACTACTAATCAAGAATTGTTTATCTACAGATGTACGTAGGAAAGTCACGTAAGGTGCTGTAGGTGAGTAATCCTAATCAATCACCAGTTCATAAAGGTGGTGAAGTTTGTTGTTCTTAAGAGTAATTGCCGAATTTCTGATCTACAGAACGGAATGGCGTGCATTTCAAATTCGTACTTCAACTACCTTCTGGCTTACTGTTTAATGTTATAAGTTATCATTCACAACGTCCGGGATTTTACTCTTAGATCTACCACGATATTGTAGACGACACACACCTTGGATCTACAAGCGTTGCAAGCTACCAAGTATAGAGTTTCGTTCTTGCAAAATTAGAAACATATATCACCGGAATAAAAACAAGCTTCATTCCATTATCAATGTCTACTCGTAATTCTATAATTTGGTGCTACAAATAAAACAGAGGAAGAATTACCAGTATGAATTTCAAAAATACTGTATGTATTTGAAAAGTATTGAGATATCCTCCATTAATAATTTAGTGTGGCTATTTCTAAGTTGGTGCAGCCCTTGTAAGGAAGACCCTCCGACGAGGGTGCACGGCATCTGCCGTGTAGGAAATTGCGTGTTATTCTTGTGGAGGATAGTGTTGTGCATGGATATCTGGAACATGACAAACACCCAGTCCCCGATGCAAAGGAATTAATCATTTAAAGTTAAAATCTTCGACCCGGCCGAGAATCGAACCCCTCTGAACCGAAGAGCATTATGCTGATAATTAAATCAAGGAGCCGGATATATCCTTAGTTGAACCTGAAAGACAACATCTGAAATTTGAAAGGATCTTTCTGGAGATTACTTATTGGTATAAGCACGCACTACTGCAGAAGAATGAGAAATACAATATGGTGTGGTGATGAGGTGAATGAAGAGTTCTGGAATCATTAATGTAGAGAATGGTTCCCCGTATATTTCTTTCGGACTGAATGGAGACAGCAAGGGCTTGTCTCGAGCTGGTTTAGTATACAGAGTTCAGTTTACCATCGATCAATTTGTTATTAAGTATTGGTCCGTAATTGAGATACAATCGCATTATTGTTCTCTTTTCTTCGAATTAATTTGGACTCACAACGGACTCTTGCCATTTAGACTTCTCTCAATTAATGACTTTTCTTCTCTCTCTTCATCGAAGTAACTATTTTTCTTATTTGCGCGAACTATATTACGGCAGAGGTGTAATGAGTTAACATTTTATGTGGGCAATCATTTCTTGTAGAGTGCAAATAGATTTTAGCCTTTTTCATCGAGTAATATTCAATTTCTGTTTATTTATTATCAGAAGTATATATTCCCACCACTATTTGGGTACAATAAATATGTATATTTAGTCATCAGCCCGAAGGCTGGTTGGATCCTCAACAGTTCCGCCATGAGCTGTCATAGATGGCCTAGGCATCACTGAAGAGGCGTACTAGGGAAATGAGGAGTGAGGTAGTTTCCCGTTGCTTTCCTCACCGAGCCAGAAGTTGCTATTACATATCAGTCTGTCAAGCCCACTGAAATGCATGCACCAACCGACCCTACGAGCAACTTTTTTACAGCATTCATAGCAGGGACTGGCTGCGTAAGGAATGGCATTACGACAATGAATATAATTACATTATTAAAATTCAGGCAGCTCCTACACAGATAAAACGTCTGTTGTTTGGTTTATTGTGAACACACAAGACCTTGAACAGAGGAGTAACAGAAAAAAATCATTTGAAAAGCAGTATAAAGATATATAGCGGTAGCTCTTTATTCTTAGGTTTAAGCTGCCGGTCATGTTTCAGCTCTGTTTAATACTTTCTCTGATGTGGAACGCATGAACCTATTAACAATATTTCAATTACATTGGCAAACGTTTCACCCGTACCGTGGTGAGGTATTATTATTATTATTATTATTATTATTATTATTATTATTATTATTTTGCTATTTGCTTTACGTCGCACTGACACAGATAGGTCTTATGGCGACGATGGGATAGGAAAGACCTAGGAATGGGAAGAAAGCGGCCGTGGCCTGTATTAAGGTACAGCCCCAGCATTTGCCTGGTGTGAAAATGGGAAACCACGGAAAATCATCTTCAGGGCTGCCGATAGTGGGGTTCGAACTCGCTATCTCCCGATTACCGGATACTGGCCGCACTTAAGCGACAGCAGCTATCGAGCTCGGTGAGCTATTATCTATGACAGGGATAGCAATAAAGAGTTGTGAATTTCCTCTCAGTATATATTAATGAGGTTGAAATAATTACCATTTCTGATAGTGTCAGAAGCAAATAAACATTCCTCAGCATATTTCTGGTGTCGCTCAAGCCACGCTGGCTCATTTTGAGTTTTGGCCATAGGTAGTATGTCAGGTGCCTTTCTTATTGTAAAATCGTGACTTGGTCCTGAGGTGGTGCAGCTCTTTTTAGAAACATCACCAATGGAGGTGAGTTGCATGTACCATTTTAACCACATACTAGCCCTACTGACATTCTTAAACCTCTGGCTGTATCGGGAATTAAATCCGGGCCACTGTGGACGGTAGGTGATCGTCCTAACCGTTATGCTATAGTGGTGACAGGTGGTTTTCTTGAAGACGCGCGATATTTTAGGGGAAAATTTCACTTAACCATCCATTGGGACTCAAACTGCCGATGCCAGAAGCTAACTATGCCCACCTATTGTCAGAAATACATTATTTTTGCAAATCAAATTTGGTATACCTTTCCTACAAAGTTGTTAAAGTATAAGAATTCATAAGGTGAACGTGACGCAAAAATAACGCCAGTGGGAGTATAAAAAGTTAATGGAGAATATTTGCTGTTATCAAAAGGTAGCGTACTGTAGCAGTAGAGGTTGGTCGTGATTGGAAACCTCGCGCAGCTATTCTCTTTGTACTTTTCTTTGTCATATTCTCCGGGAATAGAGATATCGAAATTATCCGCTGATGCGGAAATTGTCATTATCTAAGATGCCATGACGGAGCTGGATGTGAGAATATGGCGCACGGCTTTGTTCAGTGAGAACTTGTGAAATCTGGCAGCAATACAAATGCCGGGATGGGAATACGGGAAAAGATTTGAATTAAGGGAGATGCACATACTACAATTTCAGAGCCCACACTGAAAGTTTCTACATTTAATGGAAGACGTAAATATTAAATGAACATTGCTGCATTACCGTCTAAGAAAAGTTATATTTGAAGGTCATTCCTATTGATATGAGGGTTTAATGCTCTGTAGTAGGTTCCCACTTGGCTGCTCCGAGTATAACTCCCGGCATTGTAAGGAATTTAAGACCAATTTGAGGGACTGGAGCGTGTTGTGATTAGACTCAGATCATGTAAGCCAGTGGAGAAATAGATTTTAGTCCTTTGTAACAGTTATTTTCCTAATATCCCAAATAAAATCTAGCTGAATGTCAAGGTCGTACCGTACCTAACATTACTCCATTGTCAGTTCCTTTCAACTCCTAACCTCAACTGATTAAAAGTACACATTTAAACACAGCCACTACTCCCACAAGGTTATCATAAATATACTCAATACACAGAGCTGATTATCAAGGTGTTCCAATTGCCTTACATGGTGCAGTAGTAGTAGCAGCAAACAACAAAGAGAACAAATACAGTAATAAGTCAAGGAAAATGATATGGCGAAACGACAGCTAGATTGGAAGTAGTAGTATTCAGTGTCGCTTATGTCAGCATTCTATTGTATACATTAAGGAAAGCGAATAAACCGAGTGTTGTCGAGGAGGGAAAAGAGAAACTACAGTCTGCCGTTTTCGATTGGTTTGAGGATTTTTAATGGTATGGTTCTATCTCGCGAGCTGCCTTTACGGTTTTAAGCCTATTTCGAAATGTGAATTTCATGACGCCTCCAAGTAAGGAAAGTAGTGACAAGTCACTCTGAAAGAATGGTAAGTGGTTACAGCAGTGAGCTCGTACAATTCCTGAAAATATTCCAGATGATGCAGGTCTGTCTCTTTGGTTGGATGGTCAGCGTAGTGGTTCAAATGTTCGCAGGTTCGATTTGTGGCTAGGACAGTGAACGTAGCCTGTCTGGTTTATTCCTCTAATTTCTTCATTTACACAACACAATACACTTACAACCACCACAGAAATACGTAGTGGGATAATACATTCCTTCATATAAGGTTGACTTCTGAAGGAACATCCAGCCATAAAACAGTTCTAAGACCGCATGTATGAAACAGGTCGCAACCACTACCCCACCAAGATTTAAGACATGTGGTGAAAGGAGATGGAGGAAAATTAGTAGATTTGAATTGTATGAAAGTTTCTAATCGGCAGTATCACCACGTGGTTAAGTTTAAAATTTTACTCAGATTAGCGAGCAGGTTGGTCTATAACAGGGGGTTCCACATTCGCTTTACCTCGCTAATGGCGTATGGCATTTGGTGCCGGGAGTGTCCGAGGACAAGTTCGGCTCGCCAGATGAAGGTCTTTTGATTTGACTCCCGTAGGCGACCTGCGCGTCGTGATGAGGATGACATGATGATGAAGACGACACATACACCCAGCCCCCGTGTCAGCGAAATTAACCAATTATGGTTAAAATTCCCGACCCCACCGGGAATCGAACCCGGGACTCCTATGGCCAAAGGCCAGCATGCTAACCATTTGGCCATGGAGCCTGACTTTACCTAGCTCTTGTTGCTTGTGACGTCACTGAGGACACTACTACAGCGTGTACCAAGCGGTAACATTAGTAAGCGGCCTCCGGTCAAATGTTTAAGTGTTTATTGCGTGTTTATTAAGTGAATTAACACAATGTGTGAGTTAAATTTAGGATACGTCCTGTAATTTAGTGCAAAGGGGGAGTAATATGAGTAAAAGCAGGAATAACTGCACTGTTTCAGAGTGTAAAAATGTGGCCCATAAAACTGAGATTACAATTTATCATGGCTTCTCAAATTGTGATTATTTACGGTCTAAATGGATGTTACGGTAGAAGAGAGCTTGAATCACTTCTTCTCCTGTACTTTTCTTTCAGAATTAATTTTGTTGTAATTGATTAAATTATTGGGGAGGGGAGACTTTCCACCAATTTTGTAAATTTAATTAGGGTCGATTGACATGTTTGTTTTCTGCTTATGTTGACGATATGTTCATGTATGATGTTATATCAGAATTTATTTATTTATTACTTGTTTATGCCTCTAAAAAGTGGAGAATTTAAGGGTTTAACCGCATTTTTTTCAAATTACAGCATTAATTTAACACATCATGGTAATCAAATTATAATTGATTAGGGAAACATGTAAGACAACTAAGGAGTAAAGAATAATACTATTAATTACGATTAACGAAAAAGTATAGGATAATCAAGAAGTAGATAGTAACGGAAAAATATAAAATTAATAACTGAAAAATGTATATGTTAATACTACAGTATCCACTAAGTAGCTCAAAGCAAAATTCATTCCATTAAATGTGGCAAAGAGATGTGAAATGAATATTGCTATAGATAGTTTATTTAAATTCAGTGTGGAGGAAGTATTTCAGGCGAGGACGTAGGTGCAGTTCCCGTCCAAGTAGTAGTTTTGAAGGTGTTGAGTAAGATATACTGGACCACAGCCTTTTGTAAAGAGAATAGAATATTTATGTCTGTCAAAAGTAAATACGACGGATCCATTCTTGGTGAACATTTTTGTTATCATTGAAAAAAGTATCAGCCGTTGGGCAATTTCAAGGAAGGGCAGTTACTGTACAAAGGACAGTATATTCCAACCACTTACAACTCTAGAGTATCTTTAATACGTTTTACTCTGAGGAAAACTGCCACTTTTAGTCTCAGTAACCCCCGCCCACTCTCCTTACTCCAGAAGTGGTTTTTCTAGATTAACGAACGTTGGTAGGCGGGTTTACACATCTGAAAAATCACGTTGATTCAATTGTCCCCCAAATCGCATTTCCATGGCGCTAGTAGCGACCCAGAACGTTGTACGTTAGGTTTGCTTTAAATACGGGCTCTACTGTGCGAGAGCGTTTCTTAATAGTGGTGGGGACGGAACAATTCGTTTTGGAGCAGGTACTGTGACGTCATTACTCGGTTAAACCGAGTACAGAACCGAGTACAAATTTATAGCAGTAAATTTAAATTTTATATTGACCTTCTAAGCTACAGTTTACATTTATAAAGAAGATGATAAATTATTATCAGTGGTACAATGCTCCGTACTTTCTATTATTGGTTATCTGAACAATTTTTATAGTGTAATATAAATTTAACACATAACGTAACAAACAGTGTAATTACAAATCTGTGCTTATGAGGCATATTAAGTAGATATAAATAAAGAAATAAACATACAAATGAATAAATAAATACGATAAATATTAATGCATATGGTTAAACGTACCGTAATCCATAATGTGGTAATTGACGTAACGAAATCTAGTGCTTTGAAATGTGCCTAAACTCACATAATTCCAAACATTTCATTTGTAACTGTGTGGTAAGGAGTGAAATGAAAATTCTGTTAAGATAACATCAGTAATGGAAATAAGTAAAGTATACAAATGAACTCAATTCTTCATCTTCTGACAAGCATTAAGCACAAGGCACAACACGTTGTACAGAGACAGTATGGGAAATACCGTTAGTATTGTATTGCACGGAACAGGTGTTATATAGGAGGAATTTCCATTCAGAAATCTCAGAGTTTCAGCTCGTTTTGCAGAAAGCGACGACCTTCGGTCTAAAAGAATTTGTCCAGCGCATGAAAACACCTCCTATGCAGGCAAAGATGTAGCAGGTACGCTAAGGTAAGCAAGGGCAAGTTCACTTAAGGGTCAATTAATATTGAATTTTTACGACCGCATTGTAATCGAAACCGACTTTCAACCTATTATCTCGTGTTACGTACATTTAATATTTGTTGAAGAGATGATACATACATACATACATTATCATTATAGACTGTTATGCCTTTCAGCGTTCAGTCTGCAAGCCTCTGAGAATTTACTAAACGTCGCCACAATCCTCGATTTGCAACTAGTGTTGTGGTCTCATTTAGTTCTATAACTCTTATCTTGAAATCATTAGAAACCGAGTCTAACCATCGTCGTCTTGGTCTACCTCTACTTCTCTTACCCTCCATAACAGAGTCCATTATTCTCCTAGGTAACCTATCCTCATCCATTCGCCTCACATGACCCCACCACCGAAGCCGGTTTATGCGTACAGCTTCATACATCGAGTTCATTCCTAAATTAGCCTTTATCTCCTCATTCCGAGTACCCTCCTGCCATTGATCCCACCTGTTTGTACCAACAATCATTCTTGCTACTTTCATGTCTGTTACTTCTAACTTATGAATAAGATATCCTGAGTCCACCCAGCTTTCGCTCCCGTAAAGCAAAGTTGGTCTGAAAACAGACCGATGTAAAGATAGTTTCGTCTGGGAGCTCACTTCCTTCTTACAGAATACTGCTGATCGCAACTGCGAGCTCACTGCATTAGCTTTACTACACCTTGATTCAATCTCTTTTACTATATTACCATCCTGGGAGAACACACAACCTAAATACTTGAAATTATCGACCTGTTCTAGCTTTCTATCACCAATCTGACATTCAATTCGGTTGAATTTCTTACCTACTGACATCAATTTAGTCTTCGAGAGGCTAATTTTCATACCATACTCACTGCACCTATTTTCAAGTTCCAGGCTTTCGGCACAGTCTGCCATTAAGACCAAGTCGTTAGCATAGGCCAAACTGCTTCGTACTTTTCCACCTAACTGAATCCCTCCCTGCCATTTTATACCTTTCAGCAGATGATCCATGTAAAATTCGAACAGCAAAGGTGAAAGATTACAGCCTTGTCTAACTCCTGTAAGTACCCTGAACCAAGAACTCATTCTACCACCAATTCTCACTGAAGCCCAATTGTCAACATAAATGCCTTTGATTGATTTTAATAATAATGTACATTTAATTCCATAGTCCCCCAGTATGGCGAACATCTTTTCCCTCGGTACCCTATCATATGCTTTCTCTAGATCTACGAAACATAAACACAACTGCCTATTCCTCTCGTAGCATTTTTCAATTACCTGGCGCATACTGAAAATCTGATCATGACAGCCTCTCTGTGGTCTGAAACCACACTGGTTTTCATCCAACTTCCTCTCAACGACTGATCGCACCCTCCCTTCCAAGATGCCAGTGAATACTTTGCCGGGTATACTAATCAATGAGATACCTCGATAGTTGTTGCAATCCTTCCTGTTAACCTTGATTGTTGGATGCGCTTGAGAACGGTTGGCTGTTGAGAGAGCTCTTGCATTATTGTAGTGATAAAGTAGTGAAAACCTATTGAAATAGCTAAATTTTGTGTATATCTGATTCATTTAATGCTGTTTATATAGTGGTGTTTAGTGCTTGTTGGTAGAAATTGGGAGTAGTGATGTTTATTTAAATTTTGTAACAAGTAATTCAGTTGGTCTTCAGTAAATTACGTTTTCTAGGTTAAGTAGGCTAGCTAGGTGTACCTTGTTTCGAATTTAGGTTTAGGAAATACTTTAGGTAATAATATTAACTTTAAAAATATTTGTAAATATCTGTAGGTTCGTTGGTTATACTTACAAAGGCAGATTATCATAAGGAATAGTACCGTAACTTCTGCAGCAACTTCTCGGGTATTTCGTATAGATATCCGTTCAAACTATCGCGAAGGTAATAATTTACTACATTAAAAAACACGATACGCCTGTAAACTTCCATTTAAAAAGAAATTAAAGAGATTACACGGTAATAGTTAACAGTCGTTGTGTTGTTATTGATTATTGTCGCTCCTCATATTCAAATATTGCATTGTTGGCTACAGTCGTGAACAAAGGGTGTAGTGTAGTCAAGTAAATATAATAAAAATTAGCTGACCTTGTATTCCATTCATTAAAGTCCTCTCAGTTTTAATTACTGCGTTGATGGGGTGAAAGTTCCTTTTGAGGATCATTGTAAGTATCTAGGTGTTAATATAAGGAAAGATCTTCATTGGGGTAATCACATAAATGGGATTGTAAATAAAGGGTACCGATCTCTGCACATGGTTATGAGGGTGTTTAGGGGTTGTAGTAAGGATGTAAAGGAGAGTGCATATAAGTCTCTGGTAAGACCCCAACTAGAGTATGGTTCCAGTGTATGGGACCCTCACCAGGATTACCTGATTCAAGAACTGGAAAAAATCCAAAGAAAAGCAGCTCGATTTGTTCTGAGTGATTTCCAACAAAAGAGTAGCGTTACAAAAATGTTGCAATGTTTGGGTTGGGAAGAATTGAGAGAAAGAAGAAGAGCTGCTCGACTAAGTGGTATGTTCCGAGCTGTCAGCGGAGAGATGGCGTGGAATGACATTAGTAGACGAATAAGTTTGAATGGCGTTTATAAAAGTAGGAAAGATCACAATATGAAAATAAAGTTGGAATTCAAGAGGACAAACTGGGGCAAATATTCATTTATAGGAATGGGAGTTAGGGATTGGAATAACTTACCAAGGGAGATGTTCAATAAATTTCCAGTCTCTTTGAAATCATTTCGGAAAAGGTTAGGAAAGCAACAGATAGGGAATCTGCCACCTGGGCGACTGCCCTAAATGCAGATCAGTATTGATTGATTGATTGATTGATTTGTACTTCTGAGTAGGTAGTTAAAGTATTCGTAATTTATATTTCGCTCCCTCGATCTTTCAGTATTTATGAGCGGTTAGCTAATAATAATAAAGTTCATATATCCCAGTAATTGCAGTTCAAGTCCCTGGAGTAGTAGTTTTGATAGAAATTATTGTAGACAACCTCGTATTCTTCAGTAGGCCTAATTAAGGATACTTTCATTCTCCGTCTCGTGGAGTAGGGGAAATAATAGTAATCCACCAGCTGTAATAATCACATAACCACATTTCAGTAGAATTGTAGTGAAGATAAGGTATAATATATTAGATAGTATCTTGCCAGTTATATTCGTGTTTTTCTTCGTGTACGGCAATCCTTTCGTTACTTAAGCATTTAACCAAACGCAGTGTAGTGTAGTGTAGATACATTGTAGTATAGATACAGTACATTTAGATAGTGCCGTATCTTGCCTGCTATATTCGTGTGTTATTTTTCGTGTGTATCTATTAGACCGTAATACTAATAATAATTTGTCTAAGCATTTAGCTTCGTTGGTAATCTTTGAGTACAGTAGTTCTTGCAAATTTCATTTCTGTTGTGCTTTGTTTAGTGACATACGGTACGGTACCGGTATCGTAATTAGGATACGTCTGAAAGTAGTTTAAAATTACTGTAGTGTACTGTACAGTAGTATACGAGTAATATCCTATTAGAATTTAGTGTGAATATTTTAATATTGTAAAATATTTGTGTAGTACTGGTGTAGTAGAGGTATCCGTAGAAACTCTTACTAAAATACTGTTGTTGTAATTAGAATAGGCTTAATTGCAGTTTGGAATTGTGTAGCTCTTGTGTAGGCTATTACTTTCGATATTCAGTAATTAACAGCAGTGGTTATCCTGTCAGGGGTTGTAGGATAAAAAAAGAACACGACTAAGTAGTATTGTAGTGTAGTCTTATATTAATTACCTTATTGTTGTGTACTATCCCATACAATATATCCCTCCGTTCATTAATTTTTTGCAAATAAGTTATTTTATTTTTAATTTCATTTTTCCCCGTAAAGAATGGCTAAGGAGTGCGAGTGTACTTACTGTGGGTGTGGCGAGGCATTGTGGGGTATGAGGGAGGAGTTGGAAAGTTTGAGGGAGATAATTAGGATTCTCACAGAAGACAGGAATGAGATAGGACTCCCTCGAACAATGTACAGGTTACAGTAGGTGTACAAGAGGGAGGGGAAGGAAAGGGAGGGGTTGTAGAAGACAGGTGGTCTAATGTTCTAAGGGGAAGGAGATTGCAGGCTAAGGGCTCTATTCAGGATCAGAATTCTGGACAGGTGTCTGTGCGAAATCGGTACGAGTCACTCCAGGTAGAACAACAGAGGGAAGATGAGGGACAGGGAACTGTTGCTGAGATGTGTGGAAGTAGGAGGAAGGGAAAAGGTAGGAAAAGAAAATGTGGAGTAGAAGATAGGAAAAGACAGGTGGAACAGGTTCATGGGAAGGAGAAAAGGGAGGAGGAAGTAGCTTCTGCAGCTACCAGGAAAGATAGGGCTGACCAGGATGGGAGGGGATCAAATGAGGTGGGTAGGTTTGAGGCTCTGGTCATGGGGCGTTCCATCGTTAGACAAGTGGGGAAAGTGTGTGGAGGAAAGGGTACCAGGGTAGAGTGTTATCCAGGAATTAGGTTGAGGCAGGTGTTGAGGAAAGTAGAAGAGAGGGAGGAGGGGAAGGAGAAGGTGGTAGTGTTTCACGTTTGTACCAACAACGTAAGGCAAGCTGATATAAGTACCAACATAGTAGGAGATGTGTGGGATCTCGTAAATGCAGCACGGGTGAAGTTTAAGAAAGCGGAGATTGTTATTAGTGGAATACTGTTTAGAAGGGATATTGACTGGAGGGTGATTGGGGATTTAAATGAAACCATGGAGTGGGTATGTGGGAAACTGGGAGTCCTCTCAGTTTTAATTACTGCGTTGATGGGGTGAAAGTTCCTTTTGGGGAACATTGTAAGTATCTAGGTGTTAATATAAGGAAAGATCTTCATTGGGGTAATCACATAAATGGGATTGTAAATAAAGGGTACAGATCTCTGCACATGGTTATGGGGGTGTTTAGGGGTTGTAGTTAGGATGTGAAGGAGAGTGCATATAAGTCTCTGGTAAGACCCCAACTAGAGTATGGTTCCAGTGTATGGGACCCTCACCAGGGTTACCTGATTCAAGAACTGGAAAAAAATCCAAAGAAAAGCAGCTCGAGTTGTTCTGGGTGATTTCCGACAAAAGAGTAGCGTTACAAAAATGTTGCAATGTTTGCGTTGGGAAGAACTGAGAGAAAGAAGAGCTGCTCGACTAAGTGGTATGTTCCGAGCTGTCAGCGGAGAGATGGCGTGGAATGTCATTAGTAGACGAATAAGTTTGAATGGCGTTTATAAAAGTAGGAAAGATCACAATATAAAGATAAAGTTGGAATTAAAGAGGACAAACTGAGGCAAATATTCATTTATAGGAAGGGGAGTTAGGGATTGGAATAACCTACCAAGGGAGATGTTCAATAAATTTCCAATTTCTTTGAAATCATTTAGGAAAAGGCTAGGAAAACAACAGATAGGGAATCTGCCACCTGGGTGACTGCCCTAAATGCAGATCAGTATTGATTGATTAATTGATTGATTGATTTCTAGATAGGTGGAATTACTGCTTTTGTCCAATCTGAAGGTACCTCACCAACACTCCACGACAGTTTTACTACTCTATGAAGCCATTTCATCCCTGCCTTCCCACTATACTTCACCATTTCAGGTCTAATTTCATCTATTCCTGCTGCCTTATGACAATGGATTTTATTTACTATCCTTTCCACTTCCTCAAGCATAATTTCACCAACATCATTTTCCTCCTCCCCATGAGCTTGGCTGTTTGCAACACCACCATGATGATTTCCTTTTACATTGAGAAGATGTTCAAAATATTCCCTCCACCTCTCCAGTGATTCCCTGGGATCTATTATGAGTTCACCTGAATTACTCAAAACACTGTTCATTTCCTTTTTCCCCTCCCTTCCTAAGATTCTTTATTACTGTCCAGAAAGGTTTCCCTGCTGCTTGACCTAGCCTTTCCAGGTTATTACCAAAATCTTCCCATGACTTCTTTTTGGATTCAACAACTATTTGTTTCGCTCTGTTTCTTTCATCTACGTACAAATCCCTGTCAGGCTCGGCCCTTGTTTGGAGCCATTTCTGATAAGCCTTCTTTTTACGTTTACAGGCTGCTCTCACTTCATCATTCCACCAAGATGTTCGCTTTTTCCCATCTTTACACATAGTTGTTCCTAGGCATTCCCTTGCTGTTTCTACTACAGCATCCCTGTATGCCACCCATTCACTTTCTATATCCTGAATCTGCTTACTGTCTATTGTTCGAAACTTCTCACTAATCATATCAATGTACTTCTGTCTAATTTCCTCGTCCTGGAGTTTTCTACCCTTAATCGTTTGCAGACAGATTTCACTTTCTCTACCCTAGGTCTAGAGATACTTAGTTCACTACAGATCAGATAGTGGTCTGTATAATCGAAAACTCCGCGAAAAACTCGTACATTCCTAACAGATTTCCTGAATTCAAAATCTGTTAAGATATAGTCTATTATGAATCTGGTACCCCTAGCCTCCCATGTGTAGCGGTGAATAGCCTTATGCTTGAAGAATGTATTCGTAACAGCTAAACCCATACTAGCACAGAAGTCCAGCAAATGCTTCCGATTCCCATTAGCTTCCATATCTTCCCCACATTTACCAATCACCCTTTCGTATCCTTCAGTTCTATTCCCAACTCTCGCATTGAAATCGCCCATTAGCACTATTCTATCATTGCTGTTGACCCTGACCACGATGTCACTCAATGCTTCAGAAAACTTGTCAACTTCGTCCTCATCTTCACCCTCACATGGTGAATACACGGATACAATTCTTGTCCTAATTCCTCCCACTGACAAATCTACCCACATCATTCGCTCATTTACGTGCCTAACAGAAACTATGTTGTGTGCAATGGTATTCCTGATAATGAGCCGTACCCCAGACTCTTCCCTTCCCTTTCTAACCCCTTTAAGTACACTTTATAATCTCCTATCTCTTCCTCATTATCTCCCCTTACCCGAATATCACTTACTGCTAGCACATCCAGATGCATCCTCTTTGGTGACTCAGCCAGTTCTATTTTCTTTCTTCCATAAGCCCCATTAATATTGATAGCTCCCCATCGAATTCCATTTCGTTCGCCAAGTTGTTTCCAAGGAGTCCCTCGCCTGTCAAATGGGATTGGGACTCCATTACTCCCATAGGTCCGAGGCTTGCTTAAAATGTTCTGAGCTCGGTAAATTCATGAAGCAGGATGCTGCCCTACTTGCACATAGTCCAAGTGAGGATCTCTCCTCTTACGGGTTATGGACCACCGGTGAATTGTATAGTCCTAGCCGCCTGAACACAAGGAAGGCCACGACTCAGAATATGTCCGAGATGCCCACTCCCATTCCATAGCAACTGGTATTCCGACTCTCAGGACCACTTACTAGGCCACTCAGCCGTTGCCCATGGTTCACGAATTAGGACGTGACTACAGTAACCCACAAACATGAACCATAAGAGATGATAAATACAGAAAAAAATGGCTAACCGGACACCAGTGGGATCCGAAACCACAACCTCCCGAGTTTCCGTTGGTAGCTTTTTTTGTTTTGTTGGGAAGGATCTAAGCTACAGGTCTGGCTCTATCTTCTACAATCCTCAGTGACTGCATGTCTTCGCATACAAAGGTAGCCAAACTCCTATGCAACTTATTATTTTTTCCTGCACTCTCTCATCCATACGTAGGAATAAAGTTACTTTCACGACGTGCAACTGTATTTGTAACCATGTCCTTACGATGCGCCCGTTTTATGTGATTCCATAAATTTGACGTTCCTCCACCTGTACAATAGATTTGATTGCAAATTTTACAAGTAGCGGATTTTCTACCTGGACTGCTAGTAAAATACTGCCATGCTTGGGAGGATTTTCATGGCATTATTGCTTCTTTCTTATTACAAATATCGGTAGAAAATATAGAGCAACAACTTTAAACAATGACATATGTAGTATAAGGAAACACAAATAGAACAGACGTCTCAGTCTGGAGTCTGAACAACAGCACAGTGGTGTTGCGGGTGTAGCCTGGCTGGAAGGTTTACTGAAGCACCCGCAGCGCTATACGGAGTATTCGAGTTGAATCGGTGCTCCGCTGTGACGTCACGTAAACCTGAAGAACCGAGTTACTTTACAGTTCTACTCGCTCCATCCCCACCACTATTACTTACCTGTGAGATTGCACGGAGTGACTATGAGTGGGTCAAGAATGCCTTAACGACGACCAAGAGGCCAGGATCAACAGCTCACTGCGGTTGAACGAGGCCGTACAATAGGGCAGCGTTGAAGACGATTTTCCTTCCGCGCTATTGCAGAACGACTTGGAAGGAATGTATCCGCTGTGTATACGTGCTAGAAGCAGTGGTCACAAGAAGGTACGCTCGTAAGAAGACCGGACTCTGGATGTCCCCGTGGCACCACCTAGAGTGAGGACCGCCATCTTCGGCGTATGGCTGTGGCCCAGCGGACTGCGTCTGCAGCAGCAGTTTGAGTGGCAATTGGCACCAGAGCGACGCAACGAACTGTTCGAAATCGGTTACTTGAAGGACAGCTCCGAGCCAAACGCCCTGCTGCGTGCATTCCACTTACCCCAAACCACCGCCGTCTGTGACTTCAGTAGTGTCAAGCCGGTTCTGTATTGGTGCCAGTGATGGCCATGTGTTGGTTAGGAGGAGGCCAGGTGAACGCGTGCATTGCACCTGTATGCGGCGTCGTCACACTGGACCTATACCGGGAGTTCTGGTCTGGGATAGCAATTTCGTGTGACAGCAGGAGCATTCTCGATGTTATCCCCACGCACCCTGACTGCAGATGTGCACGTCCCTCTGGTGATTCGACCTCTTGTGCTGCCATTCATGAACAGCATTCCCGGGGTTGTTTTCCAACTGGATAATACACGGCCTCATGCCGCTGTTGTAACCCAACGTGCTCTAAAGAATGTCGACATGTTTCGTTGGCCTGCTCGATCCCCGATCTGTCCCGAATCGAGCACATATGGGACATCATTGGACGACAACTTCAGCGTCATACACAATCGGCATTAACCGTTCCTGTATTGACAAACCAAATGCAACAGGCATGGAACTCCATCCCACATGCTGACATACGGTACCATTACGATACAATGCATGCAAGTTTGTATGCCTGCATTCAACAGTCAGGCGATTACACCGGTTATTAATGGAGCAGCATAGCACATTTGCAATGGCTCTTCTCGCGCGGATATTAACCCGTGGCCGTGTACGTGTAATGGATGGAATATGTTACCTCGACGAATATATCGCCAAAATTTCCGTATTCTGCATTCTTTTTTTCGTGGTGTTTGGATATTATTATTATTATTATTATTATTATTATTATTATTATTATTATTATTATTATTATTATTCGAACATTATCTTCATAAATACTATTACTTTCCTTAACCCTGTTACTACTAACTCCCTTTAAATTAGGCCTCAATTAATTTGTGAAATATAGAATTATCAGTGTAGTGTACTGTAATTGGGATCGTTTATGTCCCGTCGCATATCAAATAAATTATATAAAATGATGCATCCGTAGCTTGGACCTCCAGAATTACGTGAAATCGGGACCTCAAGGACGTGATGTTACTTCTTTTCAAATCCATTATATATTGGCCTGGATTTGCATTGACACCGCATAATGAGTCTAGATCATATGGAGCTCTTTATTTTTTTAATCCAACGTAAGATAATTTTAATTCATATCAAATTATCCTTTATTAGAATTTGGTTTAATAAAATAGTGAGGACTGGCATTTTTTATAAACATTAAATAGCGTTGCTCCCTTACATAGAATTTGATATGTCCATAACTTTTCTTGGCATTCAGTTTATTAATATGATATTTCTCTTTACTTACTTGAGAAACGAAATAATATATCGATTTAAAATATCTACTTTTAATATATTTTCTTAGTGATAGCTGTTACAATGAGAACAGTTTGTGTGAGTTATCAATAAAAGTACATTACAACAAAGGGTGAATGGGCAACGTGGATTCATAGTCGTAAAATCACGAATTCGCCGAATTCTACTTACCAAATATAGTCCCCATTCCAATTATTGTCTTTCATACATAGATTTAAAAGAATCTATCGACGACGATAATCGGTGTAACGTTAATGCATGCATACGTTAATATCAATTGATGGTTCAAAAAAAAAAATATTTAACTGAACCATGGAGCTACTCGTAGGACTGAAACGATATCTGACACTATCTCATGGTTATTTAACTTCTATTCCACTGACTAGAGTCGTAATATACTACCTAAGATACGCACAAGACGAGATTCTACCTGAAAAAATTGCTGAGGATCTACAATCGTTGTTGATTCGTCTAAAAATTTATGGCGCTTCTGCAAATACCGAAACAGGAAACAAATCCAAGTAATGTTAGTAAACCGACATACCGTTCCATCTGTAACCTGGCAGTCACTGATAGAACATTAGAGCAAGTTCACAGCTTCAGATATATTTTCCTTTAATAACAAGTGGGAGAATTCAATGGAAGTAAGAATTTGGATTGAAAAGGGAAGAACTGTGTGCGAAATGACCAACATCTTCTACAGCAGGGAATTTTACGTAAGTTTTCGTCTCAGTATACTTAGTTGCTACGTTCTTCTGCTATATGGTGCAGAGGCCTCTACACTCACAGCCAGTTCCAGCGAAGGATCTTGTGAAATGTGAATGCTAGAGACATCTAAAAGGTATATTGTGGGCGGTTAAATTGCGAAATACAAAAGTGTCTGATCAAGTAAGAAAAGAGCAAGCGGTCATTTGCCCAATCAAAAATAAAACATACATGGTTTATTTTGGTCAAATGAAGACAAACAACAAGTAAAGGTAAAACCGAAAGATGAAGAGACCACGAACGAAGACGAATGTCGTAGTTTGAAAACCTACTTTTCTGCACTGTTATGAGTTTTAAAAATTATATATGAAATCGCTCTGATGACAGTCGACTTCGGATGAGATTTTTTTATAAGTAGAAGACGAAAAGTGATCAGCTAGAACAGACTATATAGAGCATTCCTTTTAAATTATATGAAGTTAAATAAAAGTTTGCGACGATATTCTTCAGCTTCATCTGAACAAGAAGTTTGAACTATAAATTCTGAGAAATTAAGGTAAATGGGGGAAAGAAAAAATACTTCTTTTTCCTAGTAGTTTATTAATAACAATGTTATTTGTTTTACGTCCCACTAACTACTCTTTTAAGGTTTTCGGAGACGCCGAGGTGCCGGAATTTAGTCCCGCAGGAGTTCTTTTACGTGCCAGTAAATCTACCGACACGAGGCTGACGTATTTGGGCACCTTCAAATACCACCGGTCTGAGCCAGGATCGAACCTGCCAAGTTGGGGTCAGAAGGCCAGCGCCTTAACCGTCTGAGCCACTCAGCCCGGCTCCTAGTAGTTTAACGTCGTACAGAGTGAGATAGGTTTTCTCTGACGATGCAATAGGGAAGTGTTAGAACTGAGAAGGAAATGTCCTGACTTAAACGGTGTGAAAATTGGAAAATCATGGAAAACCATATTCATGGTTGCCGATGGTGGAGGTGGAACTCACTATCTTCCGAGTACAAGTTTACATGTGTAACTATATTGAATTGTTTCTAAAAGTTGCATTAAAATAATATGTTATAAAACAACATAGGCGAAATGTAAGCTAAGAATCAGTGGTAGATGGGGTAAACAAATAAAATGCATAAATACTCAGTAACTCTTAAGACATACTTTATATTTTTTTGTTAGAGAGCAAAACAGGAAATGTTACAAGTAAAATAGAAAGATAAGGTACTGACGCCAGGTTTAAAACGAGTAGTCTATTCAAGAACACATGCAACATTTCATTTTTTGTACATAAATTAAAATATTTCTAACAAGTAACAGACCGGCCATGGAAATTAATACACGTTTCACTCACGGCAGCGAAAAACTGAGGAAAACTATCATGAAGTTAGTAATAGCTAGAACACTGAACCAGGAAAGTACATATTTTACCGAAATATATTTAAAATTACTTTGGAGAACACGTACCAAAATCTTTCAATTGAATGTCACTTGCCTACTATCTCTAAGGAAGATAAACATTTCTGGTGTTGTCGCCCTAAGACCTACCCGTATCGGTGCGATTTAAAGCAAATTATGTGAAGAATATACTGACTAATAACAAGTTTTTTATTCCTTTAGTCTTCGCCCCGAGAACTTGAATTCATTTCAGTTTGAAAAAGACGTCCAGGCATAGCGACGTATTGAGCTTTACGAGCTTTAGTGGAAAGACCATCTAAAGCACCAGCACATACAAAGTTTCTGTCTTTTTTTCAAAATTCCGAGAAGCTCACAACTATCCATTGAAAAATATAGACTTAGCAGAGAAAATACACACCAGGACGGAAATAGAGTCTTTACCGCCCAGCGTCAGGACTCACAAAAAATAAAGCCAAAATATTTTTTTTTTCTAGTTGCTTTACGTGGCACCGACACAGATAGGTCTTATGGCGACGATGGGGCAGGAAAGGCCTAGGAATGGGAAGGAAGCGGCCGTGGCCTTAATTAAAGTACAGCTCCAGCATTTGCCTGGTGTGAAAGTGGGAAACCACGGAAAACCATTTTCAGGGCTGCCGACAGTGGGGTTCGAACCCACTATCTCTCGAATGCGAGCTTATAGCCGTGCGCTCCTAACCGCACGGCCAGCTCGCCCTGTAGGGGAAAACTTTGCCCGTCGTCGGAAGGCCCATCAGGTCAAGGTAATGGCAGAGATCTTTTCTTTAAATATGTGATATCTCCAGCAATTTTACTTGAGGGGAAGTTTTCAAGATTCTTTCTTAGTGTAAATTTCCAAAGTTTAACATTACCATTTTAGGTAAATTTTCAGTCAAGCCTAAGGACTCTATTAAAATCCCTGCTGGGAAATGTGTAACTTAAGGAATAAAGTGTGTTCACCTTATTTTAATTCCCATTCAATTTGGTATTGGAGCGACTATGATTTTCGAAAACTGTAAATTTTAACCCTATTTTTGGAACTTAATATTTTTCTCCATCTAGTCACCCTCTGTAGTATAGGCTTAGCCTCTGTAACTTCGGACCATATGCCCATATAAGTTTTTAGGTGTTTTGCGAAGTGTATGTCAAATGGAGTGCAAGTGCTTCGCCTCCTAGCATTTTGTTCATGGCCGATTTTTCTTTTTTCTTTCTTTGTACAAGTATGGGCATTTATTGCCCCTGTTTACTTTCTAGTTATTTATTGACAATTGTGAATCAGGCTGTCGAGCAAGAAAGACAGTAAACACTGTTTTCAAAGTGATCTATTGTAAAATTTGGATTAGAAACTTGTGCTTTTGAGAGGCTGTAATGTTTTAAATATTTTAGCTTAGTCTCCCAGAGTTTAATTGAGTGGATAAAAAGCACTGACAAGCTCATCGTAATTCTATTTAACTGTTGTCAGATGTTGTTCATCAAAGTTTAAAGTCACTAAATGAAAAAGGAAATTTCAAAATTTTATTGTATTAAATTATGCTCTCATCTATTCTCTGTCCACCCATTCAAGCCCGCGCCTTCTTAAACATTTATAACCTACTAAGAACGGTAGCAATAATAATAATAATAATAATAATAATAATAATAATAATAATAATAATAATAATAATAATAATAATAATAATAATAATAATAATAATAATAATAATAATAATAATAATAATAATAATAATAATAACTCGCCCGGTTAACAATATTATATATATACATATATATACTGCCTGCTGCCATTTCTTGATGCATACAGTACTTTTGCATCCATCTCTTGGCACAGGCCAGAGAAAAGTGTAGCTTCCACTGAAGTCCCAGTTTCATCCATGGCTGTGATAATATGGAAGGTACTGGGGTATGGGTGGTGCTGATTAATGACATTCAGGGCACAACCAGTGTGTTTGAGTGTCATGAAAGGTGTTGCTCATAGGGTTAGTTGTGCTACAGTTGTACTGTCTGGCCCAGTGAGGAAAGCAATGGCAAATTACCTCACTCCTCATCTTGCCTAGTAGGCCTCATTTTGGTACTGCCATTGGTTTTTGTGGTTTCCCTATAACTGCATAGCCTTTGGTGATGCTATTTGAGGATCCAACCAGCCTCTGGGCTGATGACCTAACAGACAGATATATATATTGAATATACCAGATAAAAGTGATTAGGTGAGTAACACTTGAATTACTTCCAACGGATAAATGTTGCTCTAATATGAAGTTCAGTTCTAGCAATACGCTGCTCACGCTACTGTATTCAAGTATTGACCAGTCTTGTCTCCATGTCTAGTAGTTCTGGCAATCTTTACCAGCAGTTTCCAGTGCGCGGCAGCAGCTCAACTTTTGCACGCAATCTTCTGGAAATTGATACTGCAAATGATAAATTTTTTCATGAGCTTTCCATATGACATGGCTGACTATTCCCCAGTTCACAAAGCAGGCTTTTCACACATACATGCCGTTTCCTTGATAGATTGGGACCATTTTTCAGCCTCACCAACAAGAGCTGCGGAGTGGAATGTGAGTACATAGAACAGGAACAACAGAATGATCTAAATGTTGCAGCAACACAGGCCCCATTCTAATACACAATATTTTATAGGCCGTACGATAATCTCTAACTCGTAACTGTCCAATTCCTGTCCCCATTCTAGCGTTGTGGCCACTTCGCAATTCTTGAACACAACTTTTTATTATACTTTCAAAATGTTTGGAATTCTATTTTCATTTTATTATATTTGTGATGAATCATACATATTAATTGCAATTCTGACAACATAAATGTGGAAGGAATAGGCCCAATTTACATATAAAATGTCTGCTATGCTGTAATCTGAGAATGTGACGATATCTGTTTCCTTGGACGAAACATTCCATTAGTGCTTTGTAACTTCTTTCTTCAGCCTTAATGTCTCTACTTTCAATTATATTCTAAATTCTATCCAAACGACGGGTGTGTTCTTCCATAGTCAAGAAGTCGACACTGAATGTCCGTGGCTTCAATTAGGTCTACTGGCACTTGTATTGTGATATTGGTGAAGGTTGGCGTATTGCAGGTTGTCAACACATTCCATCCTGTACTTTTAAGAGCTACGGTTTTCAACTATATTATTCATAGATGAATCATTGTCTTATCATCACATTTGCACTCTTACCATTTTAATGGACTAATACTTTCTTTCTTCTGTTGCAGGTAGGTGACGTGTGTTTGGAATAATTCTACAGTATAGGGTAAGGATATTGCGAGCATTCTTCGAAGGTTGAATGTGTTTATGTTATGACAATTCGACGTGATTATAATTACCGTAATTAACGATAAGTACTTGGAATTGGATATAAATTACTTTTACAAGCTTTTCGAAAGAGCGAGTGATTGTTTCGTTAATTTGTAACAAGTTTCTGCATTTTTCTTTAAGCAATCTTTCATTTAATTCTTGTCAGTTTTGGAGAATGTTGTATTTTTCTGTATACATACATACATACATACATACATACATACATACATACATACATACATACATACATACATACATACATACATACATACATACATACATACATACATACATACATACATACATACATACTGTGACCGTTCATCACATCATCAAGAATATATTATGGCATTCTACCGCTCAAATATGCCGTTTTCCGCGCTTTCATACGTTATATTAGCGCCCAAGTTAGCGCACGTCTATCCTCCCCGGGATGCGAGTCGCGCGCCGTTCGTTCCATGGGTCAAGCCTCCATTGTGTGTACTTGCTACACCGAGAAATATTTTCGCCTCCGGGCAGAAGCGCTCTCACTCAGGCGCGACAGAGAAATAAACACTCCAACAGTAAGTAGGTCACGGAGGCCGTGCCCAACGTTGGCAAATATCACTTTTTCGCTCCTTTTCCCGCGCTGCCAGTGAATTGTCTTCAATTGTTTTCAGGAGAGAAATAAACATAACTCGCATACTACAAGGCAGATTTTCATGACTTAACGTTCATTAAATGCGGCGAATTTTATAGTAAATTTTGACACCAAGAAGTCCTTTACATGATTCTAATGGGATAATCTACGCAGTTTACGGACATCCCACAGGTGTTCACCATCTGGAGAAAGCTGTTGGGGAGACCGAAGCCAAAGAACCGCCAAACCACAAGCCCCTCCCTCACTGGGATATCAAAGGACGCTTTCGAGATTAAAGCAAAACGCGTGAAGCGATCAAAATGATAAGTGATCAGTGGAAACTCGGGTAATTGAGCTTTAATTTGATGCATTGATCGATCCTGGGAACTACGTGCCACCGGAGCGATTTCTCCAGGTAGGAGGAGTATTACCCTCTCTCCCGAGTCTGACACGTTTCATGATAAAAGGGGGTGCGAACTGAGGCAAGCATCTTGTTCTATTCTGCCAGTTGCATAGTGAGGTGGTACTTAATGTGAGTGACTCTTCAGTATTCTTTGCTTCAGTGCTACAAAGTGTGACCAGGCAATAATCGTTTGAATAGTGTTTAGATGGCTGAAGTTCTATCAGTGATATGATTATGTAACAGTGGAGTGAAGGTTTATTGATACTAACAGAGTGCGGTATTTAACCCTAACCATGACGGTCATATGATATGCAGAGTGCTTAAGTGTACGAATATATGAGTAAAGAGAACGTTAAATTAAACGCTAGTAGGGGAGAAGGGTTCTTCGGCGCCGCGCTCGATCGAAGGCCTCATCCAAGGTGTTCCATTTTAACGTCACCTTGCGGGACTATTATGATCTATTGATGTAATGATACCACGAAAAGGTTACAATACATACATATGCATACACACGTGCATCATCATTATAGACCTTGAGCCTTTTAGCGTTCAGTCTGCAAGCCCCTGTGAATTTATTCATGTCGCAACAATCCTCAATTTACAACTAGTGCTGTGACCACATTTAGTTCCATACCTCTTATCTTTAAATCGTTAAATCGTTAGAAACTGAGTTTAAACATCATCGATTTGGGCTCACTCTACTTCCCTTACCCTCCGTAATAGAGTCCATTATTCTCGTAGGTAACCTATCCTCCTCCATTCACCTCGCATGACCCCACCACCGAAGCCGGTTTATACGTACAGCTTCATCCATCGAGTTCATTCCTCACTTGGCGTTTATCTCGTCATTCCGTGCACCCTCCAGCCATTGTTCCCACCTGTTTTTAGCAGCAATATTCCTCGCTACTTTCATGTCTGTTACTTCTAACCTATGAGTAATATACCCTGAGTCCACCCTGCTTTCGCTCCCGTAAAGCAAAGTTAGTCTGAAAACAGACCGATGTAAAGATAGTTTCGTCCGGGAATCGGCTTCCTTCTTACAGAATACTGTTGATCGCAACTGCAAGCTCACTGCATTAGATTTACTGCACTCTGGTTCAATCTCACTTACTCTATTACCATCCTGGGAGAACACACATCCTAAATACTTGAAGTTATCTACCTGTTGCAAATTTGTATCACCAACCTGACATTCAATTCTCTCACATTTCTTACCTACCGACATCAATTTTTTATTCTAATGGACAATTGCCATACCATACTCATTACACCTATTTTCAAGTTATAAGATATTAGACTGCAGGCTTTCGGCATAATCTGCCATTAAACCCAAGTCTTCAGCATGGGCCTGACTCCTCACTACATTTCCACTTAACTGAATCCCTCCCTGCCACTTTATACCTTACAGCAGATGATCAATGTAAACTACGAACAAGAAAGGTGATAGATTACAGCCTTGTCAAACCCCTGTAAGTACACTGAACCAAGAACACATTCTACCATCATTCTCAATGCAGCTCAATTTTCAACATGAATGCCATTGAATGATTTGAATAATCTACCATTGATCCCATAGACTCCCAGTGTCGTGAACATCTTTTCCCTCGGTACCCTGTCATATGATTTCTCTAGATATACGAAACATAAAGACAACTGTCTATTCCTATCATAGTATTTTTCAAGTACCTGGCGCATACTGAAAATCTGATCCTGACAGCCCCTCTGTGGTCTGAAACCACACTAGTTTTCATCCAGCTCCCTCTCAACGACTGATCGCACCTTCACTTCAAATATGTCAGTGAATACTTTGCCTGGTATACTAATCAATGAGGTACCTCGATAGTTGTTGAAATCCTTGCAATTCCCTTGCTTATAGATAGGTGCAGTTACTGCTTTCGTCTAATCTGAAGGTACCTTACCAACATTCCATGCTAATTTTATTACTCTACTAGCAAGATACCCGTGCTTCGCTACGGTATTATACTGAAATTTATAATTGAATGCTTATTGTTTTAGATATAGGCCTATAATCTACCGAAATTCGCGATCTGACTCGTTTTCTGCGAGAATCCTCCAAAATTCCCGATCTGACTCGTTTTCTAATATTTTACAGCACGTTTCCTCCCATTTTTCAATATTCCTTTCCAACATTCGATTTCTTACTTCCCGGGCTAGGCTCAGGTATTCCTCTTGGTCAGTTGGGTCCGTAAATCTTTGCCATCTTTTCCGTTAATCATTTTTAATATGGATAAAATCCTTCAGGAGATCCAGCGTGGTGTCATATTGGGTGATTTGGCGGCACTGAACCCGCGGCCGGACTGCATTCTTAGTCATTACCCGTCCAGGAGCCGTTGCCAGCGCGGTCCGCACATATGACGACGGTCCGGAACATTATTATTATTATTAATCTTATTATTATTATTATTATTATTATTATTATTATTATTATTATGTGTTGCTGGAATGCGTGATGACAGGGAAAACCGGAGTATCCGGAGAAAAACCTGTCCCGCCTCCGTTTTGTCCAGCACGAATGTCACATGGAGTGACCGGGATTTGAACCACTGAACCCAGCTTTGAGAGGCCGACGCGGTGCCGCCTGAGCCACGGAGGATCCTTATAAGTACATTAAGAATAGTAAAATCAATTGGTCTCACCACCTTCTACACCCCACCGCCGTTAAGTTTATTTACCGCCACCCCCTCCCCCCAAAAATTAAAAGAAGGCTTGTTTCTTTATGTTTAAGGGAGATTCCAAACACCAATGTTCACGTCTATTACCTTCAGTTTTGAGATATAAGTATCCCCATAAAAGTAATTTACTTTTTTCACTTCATTTCACACTACTCCCCCCCCCCCCCTAAGTGAACTTTCCCGAAAAAAATACTTGTTTCTTTAATGGTAAAGGATCTTCTAAATACCAATTATCACGACTCTAACTTCTTCAGTTTTTGATTTATGTGTCCTCATGAAAGGAATTCAACTCCTTTACACTCCCGCCCTCCAAGATGGTTTCCCGCCCAAAACGTCTTTTTCTTTGTTTTTAAAGGAGATCCAAATACGAATTTTCACATCTGTAATAACTTTAGTTTTTATTAGATGTATATATGCTCATACAATTAAGTCAATTAATTTTTCAATTCTTTCACCCGCCCCCCCCCCCCCCCGCTTCATTGGATTTTTAGAGAATACGTGTATTTTTACTTTTAAAGCAGATTGAAAATATCAAATTTCACGTCTGTAAAATCTTCATTTTTTATATATCAGTAGCCTAATTAAAAGAATTCAACACCATTTTCAGTCACTTTTACCCCCACCTCCACCCAGGAGATATTTCCGAAAATTAAAAATACACGTTTCTTTATGTTTTATAGAGATAAAAAAATACTATTTTTCACTTCTGTAACATGTTAAGTTTTTGAGATATACTGTAAAAATTCTCATTTCAAAATTTCACCCCTTTTGAGTTCCCCTTAAGTGGAGTTTCCAAAAACAAATCACCGATGTTTCTTTACATTTACAGGAGATTCCAAACACCCACTTTTTACGTCTGTAACATTTTACGATTCCAAGATATTCTGTAGATATAGTCTTTCAAAAAATTCACCCCAATTTGTCAGTCCTGTTTAACCGCCATTAATTGGATTTTCCAAAAACTAAAAAGTACGTGTTTCTTTTTTTTAAAGGAGATCCCATATACAAATTTTCAGTTCTGTAATATCTTTCGTTTCTGAGATATATGTATCCTCATTAAAGGCATTCAACCCATTTTTCCCCCTTTTACACCCCTCCTATTGGGATTTACAGGAAACAAAAAAAATATGTGTTCCTTTATTTTTAGAGGAGATTCTAACTACCAATTTTTGCATCTGTAAATTTTAAAGTTTTAAGATGTAGACACTCATTTTAAAAAATTCACCCCCCCCCCCTTTTCACCCCCCAATATTTGGATTTTCCGAAAACGATAAAATACGTGTTTCTTTACTTTTAAAGTAGATCCCAAATACCAATTTTCAAGTCTGTAATATCTTCAGGTTCTGAAATATAAGTAGACTCATGAAAAGCATTCGACCCCTTCTTCAACCTTTTCCACCCTTCCCATTAGGATTTTCCGAAAACAAAATATACGCGTTTCTTTTTTTTAAAGGAGATTCTAAATACCAATTTTCACATCTATAACCTTTAAAAGTTTCGAGATATAGATACACTCATTTTAAAATTTAACCCCCTTTTCACCCCCTCCCTTAATTGGATTTTCCAGAAACAAAAAATACGTGTTTCTTTATTTTTAAAGGAGATCCCAAACACCGATTTTCAGGTCTGTAATATCTTCAGTTTCTGAGATATAAGTAGCCTCATTAAAGACATTCAACCCTTTTTCCACCCCTTTTCACTCCTCCTATTGCGATTTTCCTAAAACAAAATAATATGTGTTTCTTTATTTTTAATGAAGATTCTAAACACCAGTTTTAACATCTGCAAACTTTAAAAGTTTGGAGATATAGATTCACTCATTCTAAAAATTCACCCCCTTTTCACCCTCCCATTAATTGGATTTTCCAAAAACAAAAAATACGTCTTTCTTTATTTTTAAAAGGGATAAAAAGTACCAATTTTCAGGTCTGTAATATCTTCAGTTTCTGAGATATAAGTACCGGTATCCCGATTGAAGGCATTCAACCCATTTTTCCCCATTTTCACCCTTTTTCACCCCTTCCATTGGGGTTTTCAGAAAACAAAAAAATACGTGTATCCTTATTTTAAAAGAAGATTCTAAATACCAATTTTTACATCTGTAAACTTTTAAAGTTTTGAGATATAGATACACTCTTTTTAAAATTTCAACCCCCTTTTCACTCCCTTAGCGACGGAATATCAAAAAATCCTCTCTTAGCGAGCACCTACATCTTAATATGAATATATCCCCAAAAGTTCTTTTCTTTATGTCCAGTAGTTTTGGCTCGGCGATGATGAATCAGTCAGTCAGTCAGTCTGTCAGGACAAGTTATTTTATATATATAGATGAAGCTATTTTATCCCTGCCATCCCACTATACTTCATCATTCGTGGTTTAATTTCATCTATTCCTGCTGTCCGACTCGTTGGCTGAACGGTCAGCGTACTGGCCTTCGGTTCAGAGGGTCCCGGGTTCGATTCCCGGCTGGGTCGGGGATTTTAACCTTAATTGGTTAATTCCAATGGCACGGGGGCTGGGTGTATGTGTTGTCTTTATCATCATTTCATCCTCATCACGACGCACAGGTCACCTGCGGGTGTCAAATAGAAAGACCTGCACCTGGCGAGCCGAACCCTTCCTGGGATATCCTGGCACTAAAAGCCATACGACATTTCATTTCATCTATTCCTGCTGCTTTATGACAATGGAGTTTATTTATCATCCTTTCCAATTCCTCAAGCGTAATTTCACCAACATAATTTTCCTCCCCGGTATAAGCTCGGTTGTTCGCGACACCACCATGAAGATTTCCTTTTACGTTGAGATTTTCAAATATTGCCTCCACCTGTTCAGTAATTCTCTGCGATCTATTATGAGTTCACCTGAATTACCCAAAACACTGTTCATTTCCTGTTTCCCTCCCTTCCTAAGATTCTTTATTACTGTCCAGAAAGGTTTCCCTGCTGCCTGACTTAGCCTTTCCTGGTTATTACCGAAATCTTCCCACGAGTTCTTTCTGGATTCAACAACTGTTTGTTTCGCTCTGTTTCCTTCATCTACGTACAATTCCCTGTCTGCATCAGCCCTTGTTTGGAGCCATTTCTGATAAGCCTTCTTTTTACGTTCACAAACTGTCCTCACTTCATCATTCCACCAAGGTGTTCGCTTTTTCCCTTCTTTACACACAGTTGTTCCTAGGCATTCCCTTTCTGTTTCTACTACAGCATCCCTGTATGCAGTGGTTTAGTTGGACCGGAACGGGCCGGAACGCCGTTCCGGAAAATACTTTCCCGCTTTAGAATGACGTAATATTTTTACATTCAGTAAGAAAATCTTATAATCTGTAGATAGCGCTGAAACGTCATGGGTGTACTCCAGCGGACTAATATCGAACCCTACGGTTTTATGTTCATAAGATTCGGTTGCTATTACACTCCTGGGCGGTTTTTTGGTTTTCTAAGATTGGCTACACTGCTATTGGATTCGGAGAGCGGGAAGTGAGCACAACAACTTTCTTCCACTTGTTTTATTTGTGTGAATCCTAGTTTTATTTTGTTTTGCTCAATGTGTTGCTGTGAAGCAGATATAATGGAATCTCTCTGCAGTTAAAGAACATCAGTAGTCCCCTAGTACCTTCCAAGTTTTCCAGTGGCTGTGAAAGTGAGTTGTGAGTGTGACCATGAGTTTACTGAAGTGGCTGGGTTCAAAAAAACGTGCTGGGGATGAACATGAAGAATCAAAGAATACTAAAAATGTGTGTATGGCTCAAGTAAAAACGAAACTGAATGGACTTCCGAGAACATTAGTTTCATTAAAGACCTGAGTATAAAGACAGAGCCTGGGTTAAATGTTGCTGAAATGTGCTGCAGATTCAAGGGAGAATCTAAGTTATGGTTCTACACCTTCTACCATCGACTGTGAAATTCAAGGACCCAGCTACCGAAAACAAGATTTTCCAGACTATTGGAAGGAGTCTCAGTACCGTTATTTTTTGTCAGAGGACAAGTGGTTATTTGCAGAAAATAAAAAAAATTAGGCTGGAATATATGTATATAGGAAAGTATATTAGGATTAGGAGTTTCTAATGGGGCAGGATTGAAGCTAATGAAAGTATGGGTAGAATGCAAGGTTCATCCCAACCGAAAGAATATTAATCAACAACAAACAAGCCTTCGGAAAAAAATTTCAGCACAAACATTCAGAATCTCACAAAAGAGCTATGTTACAAAAATCAGAATCTAATCAAAAGATATTTGAAAGTTGCTTGGACACTATGAATGTCAAACACCTAGAAACCACCGTTCGAGTATTTCGAACATCATACTCAATTGCGAAAAGAAATAGACCCTTCGTAGACCTACAGGCTTATGTTGAACTTCAACAATTAAATGATTTAGATATTGGACGAGTTCTTTATACAAATTTTAGTTGTGCTAATATTATTGAACACATTTGACAGGAAATGAGAAATAAAATAGCAAAATCTATAACCGATAACCAGAGGAGAATCAGTATTATGATTGAAGAATCAACAACAGTTAGTGTAAAATATGTATCATGTTTGAGATGTGCCCTTTCAGATAATTCTGAAGTTGTTCCTTTTTTCTGGGACTTGATAGAACTTTAATCAACTACAGCAGATGTTATTACTCGAGAGATATTGAAGAATCTTTCTTCATATGGGATGAGTGAAAATTTCTAGCTGAACATTTAGTTGGTCTAGCATGTGATGCAGCCTCTGTAATATTAGGTAGAAAAAATGAGTTGGAGCACAGTTTTTAAATTTATTTCCAGATATAGTAATCTGGCACTGTTTAAACCATCGCTTGGAATGGCCGTTTCTGGTACAAGAAATGAAGTTACAGGTGTTAATCATTTCCATTCTTTCTTTGACAAATTGTATTCTTTACACAGCATGTCTCCCAAAAATCAAAGGTAACTCAACATTTGTGGTGCTTCACTGGAACAAAGAGTTAAGAATATTGGGAAATTATTTACAATAAGATGGGTAACATCAGGCCAGAGAACTGTAAAAGCTGTCTGGGAAAACTATAGTGCACTAGTAAAACATTATAGTGAGGCCAAAAATGACCACCAGAGAGACTCCAAAGAAAGGGCAAAATTCCAAGGTCTAGAAAATATGTTAACATGTGTAGAATTTCTACAAAACATTGCAATTATGTATAATGCTCTTATTGAGTTAGCTGATTTGTCATTAGAGTTGCAGAAAACAGAGACAAGTCTGACAGAGGCTCAAAATGCAATAAAGCACACTATAAAAGTGTTTGAATCTATGTGTAACTCAGCTTCACAGAACAGTTCATAAAGCAGCAGAAATCAAAAAGTTTACAAAAATAGGATTACATTATTCGAAAAAGTTGTAAAAATTGACGGAAAGTAGTTTATCAGAAGTATTGTGAACAATTTAAATAACAGGCTTATGGAAAATGTGTCCACATCATCTCATCTTGGTTCCAGCTCTAGTCAGCAGACACATGAGAGAATAACAAAAGTTCTCAGTGATTCAAAGGTACTATAAAAAATAATTGGCCCTCCACTTCTACTTTGGATATCTGCTATGGTGATGAGAGTGTTGGCAACCTTTGTGACTTTTTCCACATGCCAGACAGGAGGAGGTACATTAATGCTTTTATAAAGTATGTCGAGACCAAGGAAATTCCAGTGGAGCTGATGCCTTTAATCAAGACTGTACAAACCATTCCAATCTCTTCAGCAGAAGCTGAAAGAGCTTTCAGTACCATGAATGAGATCGACACCGAAAAGGGAAATAGGCTGCTGGTAGCAAGATCAAGCGAACTTATTTTCATAAGCAGCGTTGGACCTCCTGTGCATTTATTTAACACACAACCATATGTCAAGTCATGGCTACGAAAAGGGAGAAGTTCAGCTGATGAAACAGCTTGTTGGAGACATGAAGTCGCTGATTTTGACACGCAATACGAGTCCATTTGGAAACTACTGAATTAATAAGTTGAGTTCCTGTAAATATTTTGTTCCAACTAAATCACTGCCTGTATGCCACCCATTATCTTTCTATATCCGTAACCTACTTAGTGTCCACTGTTCGGAACTTCTCACTCACTATATCAATGCAATTCTGTCTAATTTCCTCGTCCTGGAGATTTTCTACCCTTATTCGTTTGCATACAGACTTCCTTTCTCTATCCTGAGCCTAGATGTACTTAGTTCACTACATATCAGATAGTGGTCTGTTTCATCGAAAAATACCCGAAAAACCTGTACATTCCTAACAGATTTCCTAAATTCGAAGTCGGTTAAGATATAGTCTCTTATGGCTCTGGTACCCCTAGCCTCCCATGTGTAGTGGAGATTAGCCTTATGCTTGAAGAATGTATTCGTAACTGCTAAACGCATACTAGCACGTAAGTCCAGCAGACTCTTCCCATTCCTATTAGCTTCCCTATCTTCCCCACATTTACCAATCATCCCTTATCCTTCAATTCTATTTTCCACTCTCGCACTGAAATCGCCCATTGGCACTATCCTACCCTTGCTGATGAATTTCATCCTCACCTGCACCCTCATATTGTGAATACACTGAGATAATTCTCGTCCTAATTCCTCCAACTACCAAGTTTACCCACATCATTCGCTAGTTTACGTGCCTAACAGAAACTATGTTGCGCGCAATAGTATTCCTGACGAACAGACCTACCCAACACTCTGCCCTTACCTTTCTAACACCCGTCAAGTACACTTCATAAACTCCTATCTCTTCCTCGTTATTTCCCGTTAGCCGAATTTCACTTACTCCTGGCTCATACAGATGCATCGTCTTTGCTGACTCAGCCAGTTCTACATTCTTTCTTCCATGAGCCCCATTAATATTGTTAGCTCCCATCGAATTCCATTTCGTTTGCCAAGTTGTTTCCAAGGATTCCCTCGCCTGTCAAATGGGGGTGGGACTCTGTTACTCCCATAGGTCCGAGGATTGCTTAAAATGTTCTCAACTCGGTAAATTCATGAAGCAGGATGCTACCCTACTTGCACATAGTCCAGGTGAGGATCTCTCCTCTGTCGGGTTAGGACCACTGGTGGATTGTATTGCCCTGGTCGCCTGAGCACAAGGAAGGCCATGACTCAGAATATGTCCAAGATGCCCACTCCCATTCCGTAAGAACTGGTACGCAACTCTCAGGACCACTTACTAGGCCACTCAGCCGTTGACCATGGTTCACGTACTAGGAAGTGGCTACACTAACCCACACCACGAACTATCCACGCCATGAACCATACCTTATATACTATGAAGCATTTTTCAAACATTAAACATTTCATTTAAAGACCTTTTTGCATTCTTCATGATGTTAGGGGAAGGAAGTTTTCCTTAGTGTTCGTTTCTATGTTTGTTTAAAATGCATTTTCACTTATATGATTTGTTTCTCTTAAGACTTAAACTACGTTATAAGCGTACATCTCTTCCAAGAAATCGCTCAAAGGCCTACCCTCTTCTGTTTAGAACTCATAGCCAATACGTTTGTTTCCAAGAAATTAGTGACCATGCAAAAGCGGAAAGAAATATTGGGCGTCAGGAATACGCCACAAACTTCAAATTAAACAAATTCTAAAACAAAATGAATCCTAGTTAATTTTATCTCTGGTCATTTCCAATGATTTCCGAACCGAATTTTCGTGGTAGGCTATAACACACCCACATCTGAAAGCATCTCTTTAAATATACGGCAAAATGTTTACTTATCAAATAAAACAGCGGAAATATCTAATCTGCACTTTACAAAAAATACATAAAATAGGAATTCGCTATATACCGAGTGCAGTAAACTAAATATGCCACTAGAAATGCGTGGCTTGTTCATATTTACAAACGACTTAGTGAATGGATTTAGTCTGAATGGAAATTGTCTACAAATTCCTCTAGTAATATGAAATCTGATTTTGAAATAATTATGATGATATAAAAGAGTTCCAATAGCTTAGATTACAGCTGGGATATCATTTTCCCCCTAATTGACGACGTCGTTGAACTGAAGATGATGGTTCGTTCAACACATACTATGGACTCTTAACATTTGTATACGTGCGAAATAGTGCCCTTTCATACCAGCGGAGGAAAACTCTTAATAAGCTGTAACTTGATTTTAAATATCTCAATGTACTTCAAATAAACACAGTATCTGGTCACCCTCTAAATAAATGCTCTAACGATATATAATTAAATACAGGACTGAGGTGAAGTCCAGTTACGACGGTGAAATTCTTCAAGTTGCCCCTTTATGGAGCAGGACTACAGTTTTCAAACTCACGCAGTGTAGGTGTGTTTGGGAGAAAAGTACTCACACAGATTTTTTAATGACCCATACTGCAGTTTACATGCTTTCTCATATTCTTTTCAAACTGAGGAATTGAAAGTTGCCGAACGAGACGTCACAGAGTTTTCTGAGAAATGCTGTTCCATGAAATTCGAACACACTTTACTTTCTCGGAAGATGTGCTATTAGCACATTCCAACTACCTTCACCCACAAATTTTCCAGCTCTACCCGGTAATGACAAAAAGGGTTACTCTTGTCCCTGTCCTTTATATCATATCTGGATATACTAAAGCCTTTGGTCCAAAGGTCATAGGTTCAATACAAAGATAATATTTTGCGAGTTAAATTATAACGTATGCATTTTACAAATATGAATTATTCTCACTAACGATTGTTTGAAATTAAACACGTTAGAAACTAAACATTACTTGTGCAAACAGGCATTTTCAATTTGTATGTGTATTGGGAACAAAGGGTGCGATTGCTTGTACTGATCGTATGGCATCAAAACCAATTTAGATTTTAGACCACGGAGGTGCTATCAGGGCTAGAGTTTGAGCCAAAGTAACTAAAAATATTATGAGACGAAGAAAGTTATATTTATGTTTTGTAGATCTAGAAGAGGTATACGACAACGTACCAAGTTGACAAGTGTTAACTGTACTGAGGTGGGTTATAACAGGCAATCAAAGGCATTTATGTTGATAATAGGGCCGCAGCGATAATAATGGTAGAATAAATTCCTGGTTTAATATAGTTACTGTGGTTAGACAACCCTGTAATCTTCCCCCTTAGTTGTTCACAGTATGCATGGATTATTTGATGAAGGTTATAAAAATGTTGAGAGTGATTCAACTGGATGAAAATATAGTAACTGGTTTGAACTATTCCGACGACTTGATATTAATAGCGGGATGTCCTGAAAGTCCGCAATCAGAATATCTTGGAGATTCAAAAGAAATGCAACGAGTAGGAGAAACCTAACAGAATTGAGTGACAGCTCGGTAATATAAAGCTGAAGCTGGAGGAACATTTGAAATATTTAGGATTCACCCAGGAGGGTAGTATGCCTACCAAGAGGATTTGAATCAAGATGCAACAAGGGTAAGGAAGACAGTGCGTTCTCTGTTGAAAATGGCTTTATATAGGTCTGTGTACAAGTGAGCTTTGTTGTACGCCAGTGAAATCTGGGTGTATTCGTATTCATAAGACATGAAAATAGCGAGAATGATTCCGTATACGCAGGTGCGAACAATAACAGGATGGTACTCGGAATGAAAAAGACTAAGTTTGGAATGAACTTGATGTATGATGCTGTTCACATAAACCAGCTTCGGTGTTGTGATCATGTGAGGCGAATGGAGGAGGATAGACTACCCAAGAGATTAATGCACTCGGCCATGGATGGTAAGGGAAGGAGAAAGAGGTCAGAGCGGCTATGTTTAGACCCAATGTTTAATTATTATATGATAAGTGGTGGGGAACTATAGGAGCCACAGAGCTAGTTGCAAGTATAGGGTTTTGGAGGCGACTAGTTCATTCGATGAGGCCTGTAGATTAAATATTGAAAGGCGTACCAATGTTTAATGAAGATGTATATGTGTATATATAGTTTTTATGTAATAAAAGTGTTTTCAAACATGTTTTGAGTATTTTCAAAACTCAACGGGTTCAGTAGGAGGATCAGTTCATAACGGCCTTGTGGGCGCTATACCACGTGCGTGCAGCGCGAGACAAACAGTTTTACAAATAAAGTACGTTTTCACTATAATTATTAACATTGTTTACTGGTTTGATCTATTTTTGAAAAATCTCTAGTGACTCAGTAACATGAAAGTATTTCTATTTTTTATACCAAAAATGTATTACTTAAGTTAACAAGTGACATTTGGAGTGTCATTTTCCACTTTAGTGTGCATCCCCGTTTCCATATTAGGATTATGTACTTTAATTCATTTACAACGTACACTTATAAAGATATGAATGTAAAAACACTCCATAAAAGTCCATTTTTTTACTTTTAAAACATTCTGAATTTCGTAAAATTAGTCTGTGCCTTTGCTGGCGAGACGTAGTTTTTCTAGTGCCGTTGTATTCTGATATGGGCTGGATCAAATTTTGTTACATTTATTGACCTCTCTGTCTCATCCTTGACTTTGCCGCGTTGAAAATGTCTGGTTATGAGAGATGCCAGTAACACCATTCCTTATGCAGTCAGTGCCTGTTATGAATGGTGTGGGAATAACACTCATAAAATCGGTTAGTGCGTGCATTTCAGTGGGCTTGGCAGACTGACATGTAATAGCAACTTCTGGCTCGGTGAAAGAAGCAACGGGAAACTAAATTACTCCTCATTTCCCTAGTATTCCTCTACAGTGATTACTAGGCCATCTGTGACAGCCGATCATCGACTGGCATCACTCATACCCAGTCATTTTCATAGCGGCAAAGAAATGGATGAGACCGAGAGAGGTCAATAAATGTAACAAAATTTGATCCAGCCCTACCAAGCTGACGAAGCTGTTGAGGATCATACAAGCCTTCGGCTGAATACTTCATTTCATGTATATTTCTTATTAATTAGGGCCTATGTAATGGTAGTGAAATAGGGACAACTTGATGTATTTTGACTTATTTGTAACATGATAATCACTTCATTCGTCAGGCCCGTCTGACACGATTTTTTTACGTGTAGATGAGGAATTATTTACTTTTCTCCCTTTTGACTTTTATTCCGTATGTACCATTTATTATTGCCTTTCGATATATATTTCTGTAAGAGATATTTTTTCATAACTTTTCTGAGATTTTAGTACAACCTGACTAATACGTACTTTTTAAATCGGAAAGAAGTATACTTTTGCTCCTTTAGAAAAAAAGCTTTGATTAGAAAACGTTAATACATCATAGACTGTGTACACAAATAAATGAATAAATATTATTTTTCAGCAAATTTAACTACTTAATTACGTCTACTTACTCAATCATATTTCTGCATAAAATCTGTTTAAAATATCTTCAACCCCGTGTTTCAATAAACTACAACACTTAACTCAAATAACATATATATATATATATTAAAATAGCGTTTGTTATAGTTTTTTATATAGTTTCTAATAGGTTTTCATAAAACATGGAGGCCTGTTGTAATGTTAGGGTAACTTGCGTGATCACAAACTGTTACTGTTAATAACTAAGAAGTTAAAGAGAAGTCGAAGTGATGCGATACTAAGTCTTGCGGTGACCAAATACGATTTTGGGTGAATTAACTTCACTTCATTTCTCCATTCATTTACCTCAAGGATGACTCTTTGGATGCAGAAAGCAAATATAACAAAAATGCATATGATAAATGAAGGCGTCCCATATCTATCGGGTTTTACTCGCCATTTATATGATTGTTTTATTTCGGCAACATTGATTCTCTGATTTACGGAAACCCGTATACTATATTTAAATTTGTGAAGTTCTTTTTATTCGTGGACGGGGATTTCACCACCGTAACCCCCAACCCCTAGGTATGACCGTGTATGCACGTTTTAAATTACCAAATTACCTTAAAATTCGTTCTTAGATATGTCATATTCATATCATGGATAGTGAACTTCGGTTAGATTTACGTGCCGCTTAGTCTAAACTGCTCAAAAAATTATATTCGGTCACGTCTTTATATATCCTTAACTATATTTCACGAATCCGTCGTGGGATGCCGCTTAGACTCTAATCCGATCTACTTACATAACAGAGGGCCCCACTGTCATCCGGATGTTTGGGAGGTGCCAGTGTCAAGTGAAAGGTATGAGTGCCTCAATTCAAAGAGTGCCATGGTTGGTCTGTACGGAGTGTAGTGTTTAAAAGTCATGGCTGATCGTACGGTCCGAAGCATGCAATGATGGAATCAGTTGTCTTCTATTGCAGACACTGAAGATTTAAGAAGTCTACTCGCAGAGGTACGTTCCCAGAACGCTGGGGGTTGCTCAGAATACGATTTGGTATCTCAGGAAACGTTTCCAAGAGGCTGGAAGTGTAGTCGGATGTCCTGGCACTGGCCATCAAAGATGAACAAGGCCAGGGCAGGATCGTTTTGTGCGTTTACAAGCTGTCCGAAACCGCCAGGCTACAGCACGACATTTTATTATTCCTACTACGAATCGTACGCCCTAATACTCAAAGCTGTTGATGCCGGGGTACTATCTCACAGAAAATAACGTTAGGGCATGTATTTCCTTCATAAAGTAATAAATAACAAAATTGATGGTAGTAAAACCAGAGAAAGAATTTACATATATCTTCCAAATGTAACTTTCAGTAAATTACAGAATATATTCTTCATACTGAAAACTAACAAGGACTATACAAGAACTTCCCTTTATACAGAATTGTAACTCAATACAATCTAGTACACCATCATGGGTATAGACATTTTCAGCATGTCGGAAAACCAGTCTGCGACATCCTGTGATTGGGTTCTACGGTCTTTGTAAGATGAAACTGAATGTATCCAATATGAAAATTATTTACTCTTCCTCTATCTCTTTCTTCTTTAATTAAGTTCTGTTATTAGTTCAAAGCATTGATTTACTGTATTACTTGCTGATAATGTGAAAAATGTAGTGAGCAGTGTAAATTGGAACACCTGTCATGTTCACAATAATGCTTTAATAAATTAAAATGAATAATAAATTACAGGTGGACCTTCAGCGGGCTTCTGGAGTACGAGTTAGTGACTAAACAGTCAAGGCTTCGAGAGACCAATTTTAGGACTTGATCACTCGCTCAGGTATCAACATTGGACAGACGACATCGTGGCTGGAGACTCCAGTTTTCTGGATATCATATGCTCCGGCAGCTAGGACACTGGCCTTCTGTATTGTTCTAGGATGGGTCCCGTTCTGCAGTATAACTTTCAGATAATCATTTGCGATCCTGGTGAAAACGTGGGGAGCGATTTCATTTGATAACTATACACTCTACCGTTGCTGGTGTAGGTGGATCCGTTACGGTGTGGGAAGGTGTAAGTTTTGATATGAAAACCGATCTCCTGATAACTTGCAACAGATTATCAAATACTGGAAGGTAAATTGGCGGGATTTTAGAGCCACATGTGATCCATCACGTGAGGTAACTTAGATAAAATGAAGTATTCATCCATGGAATCCTAGAGCGAATGATGCCAACATTGTTCGGAGATTCCTGCAAGAGAACCACGTGCAACGAATAGAGTGGCCATCCAAAAGTGCCGACTTGAATCCGATCGAACAAGTCTGGGACCATATGGAACAATGCATCCGAACAAGAAATCCACAATCACAAACACTAGGAGCCCTTGAAAATGCCCTTTTGTTCAGTGAGGACATCTGCATCAACTGTACGTGTGGCGCCTTTTCAGAAACAAGAGAAGGCATGGTGAAGCACTTATCCATGCGAGGGTTGGCAATACTCCTTACAAGACGCATAATTGCCACATAGCCATTTTTGTGTATGAACTGGGACAACATTTTTTTTAATGACACGTCGTATACTGAGAGTCCAAAGAAAGCTTTTCATTTCAGTTCTTGATTGTTGCAAAGTAGGTAGGTTTTTATTGCGGCCTGTTTGCATTTCAATATGTGTGCCTTTCATGGAGATACGATCATATAAAGAAAAGTGACCAAATGTCTTCATTAAACGAGGCTGGTATAGTCGATTACCACCGGGCTGAGTAGGTAACGCTCTCGTCACCTTGTGTTCAGGAAACCAGTGCCTACCGTCTGAGTGATATATATATATAACTTTTTCTCCATATAATACACAACCGTTGCATGAATGTCGACAGGTTTCGTGTTCGGTTACGTCTCAAAAGTCACGAGTTTCAAAACTCACGGGCTATAATTAGTAACAAATAGTATCAAAACACGACTACAAACTGGTACCTAAAGTAAACATTCTAATGAGTCTCAAAATTCACGAATCCGGACAGTAGGTGCTTGCGATGACTGCAGGAGGAATAAGGTCGCCTCTTACGACAGGCAGGCGATAATGTGAATGTTATTCTGCCACCTCGACCCACAGGGGAAAAATAATGGTTAGTGAATGAAAGAGGCCGAGGTGTATTATTATTATCATGATTTTTTTTTTGCTAGTTGCTTTACGTCGCACCGACACAGATATGTCTTATGGCGACGATGGGACAGGAAGGGGCTATGAGTGGGAAGGAAGCGGCCGTGGTCTTAATTAAGGTGCAGCCCCAGCATTTGTCTGATGTGAAAATGGGAAACCACGGAAAACCATCTTCAGGGCTGCCGACAGTGGGGTTCGAAACTACTACCTCCCGAATACTGGATACTGGCCGCACTTAAGCGACTGCAGTTATCGAGCTCGGTATCATCATTATTTCAAAAATATTTTGCTCTTGTCTTAAAGCTAATATAATGCAGTTTTTCCCTTTCACATAAATATATAATAATGACTCCGAAGAGGTCTGGCACAGATCTTTAGAGTTGACGCCTTATAGACGACCTGCACGTCTGTGAGGATGATGCCATACCGAAGATGAAGTATCATGCTCAGGACCGCACGAAACCCAGTCCTCGAGCTGTAGGAATTAACTAATGAAAGTTTAAATCTACCACCCTAGAGGAAACCGAAACCGATGCCCTCTGGTCACCTTGGTCCAAAGGCGAGCATGCTAACCATTTATGCATGCAGCCGCTGTCAGTTAAAATAAATTGTCAATTGGTAGTACTGGGGCTTAGTTCCATTATGCGGCCAGAAGGCGGCATTTACTTGAATAAGGAATTTTATTTAGAGATATTAGAGATCAAGACAGTTAATTCACTCATTTAGTTTCAGCATTTGGAGATTCATTTGAAAAAAGGCGTATTTCTATTTTTCGTAAGCGTTCATCTATTTGCTTATTTCAATAGATTGTCTACCCGACACACTTAAACCGAAAAATGTATCCATGCGGCATCCGATAATTCTGCGCGATATAACTGAATTATATTTGAAACTCATTCGATTATTTGATTTGATTATTTAAATAATCGGATGGAAGTTCTTCAATTATTAAAAGTAGGGCCTATTCCATTATCCCATCACTAATAGGGTGGACATTTATCCATTCAAAGAAGAACTGGCCCTGCTCGTAAGAACTGAGACTGGCCCAGGTAGTGAAGCCTACTCTTACTAATCTTCTTCCTGGAATTCGTGAGTTTTGAGACGACACGTCGTGTTCTTGCTCACATAAAATAGATCATCATACAGACCGCTTTCCGTGTTCACTCATTTAGCAACATCTTCACCTTACAACTGTCCCTGTGCCAAGGTTCTATTCCACTGAACTAGGCGTGACTACAAACCGGAGGATACATTAGTTGCAGCGAACTCCATTCCATTGTTTCTTAGCAAAATGACAGCGAACTTACTTTTTGATTTTAAATTATATATCGTCGTTGCCGGGACAAAACCTCCTATGTGAAATATTTTAGCTTAGAACTTTGGCCGGTAAGGTTCTGCCATCTAAGGTGCAATTTTGTGTGAATATTGTCAAGGCATTCTCGCTCTTCATAATGTATGTGCTGCGGGTCAGTATATCTCCAGAAATATTATCATATAGAAGGGTTTGTCCCGGCAACGACGATATATTATGTGAGTACTAATAAGTTATTGCCGGCCCCGTGGTGTAGGGTTAGCCTACCTGCATCTTACCTGGAGGTCCCGGGTTTGATTCCCGGCCAGGTCAGGGATTTTTACCTGGACCTGAGGGCTGCTTCGAGGTCCACTCAGCCTACGTGATAAGAATTGAGGAGCTATCTGACGGTAAGATAGCGGACCCGGTCTAGAAAGCCCAGAATAACGGCCGAGAAGATTCGTCGTGCTGACCACACGACACCTCGTAATCTGCAGGCCTTCGGGCTGAGCAGCGGTCGCTTGGTAGGCCAAGGCCCTCCAAGGGTTGTAGTGCCATGGGGTTTGGTTACTAAGAAGTTATTACAGTGATAGTTTTTGAGTTTGTTTGTATGTGGAGGGTAATCACGCAAACCACACTCTCAATTTCATTGATTCTCTCACGGCTAGGAAGCTTATTCCTTCCAGATTATTATGGACTATATTAAAATTAGGCTAGCTTAGCTGAGGAGCAACCCTTGAAAGTAAATACGTTCACTAATCACTCTCATGGTTATTGTTCTGATTGTTCTTACGCCTCACAAAGTAGAAAATTGTATGAAAAATACCGTAGAAATCTTCAAGGTCTAACATACAGTAAGCTACAAAATTTAATGATGGTCCACAACATATGTTTCAGTACATATATCTTCGTCTGAGTCTGCAGGGGATATGGAGAAATTGCTGAATGGAAAGGACACAGACTTAAAAGGTGTACAGGAGGGAAATAAATAAATCCGAAGAATTAGTACTGGAGTGTTGTCGAACGAATTTAGGTGAAGCAGAAAATATTAGATTAGGAAATGTTTTTCTTTTTTTACAATTTTCTTTACGGCGCACCGACGCAGATAGGTTTTATGGCGACGATGGAATAGGAAAGGCCTAGGGGTGGGAAGGAAGCGGCAGTGGCCTTGATTACGGTATTAACCCAGAATTTGCCAGGAGTGAAAATGGGAAACCACAGAAAACCATCTTCAGTGCTGCCGACAGTGGGGTTAGAACCCACTATCTCCCGGATGCAGGCTTCTAGCTGCGCACACCTAACCGCACGGCTATCTCACCCAGTGGTGAAATGAAGCCTTAGGAGATGTAAAAGTATATTGTAGAATAAATACCGTTGGTAGAAATAAGGAGGACATACTGCAGACTAAGCACAAGCAAAGACGGTCGTTCTTTTTTTCACTATGGTCTTTACGTCGCACCGACACAGATAGGTCTTATGGCGACGATGGGATAGGAAAGACCCAGGAGTTGGAAGGAATCGGCAGTGGCCTTAATTAAGGTACAGCCCCAGCATTTGCCTGGTATGAAAATGGGAAACCACGGAAAACCATCCTCAGGGCTGCCGATAGTGGGATTCGAACCTACTATCTCCCGGATGCAAGCTCACAGCCGCGCGCCTCTACGCTCACGGCCAACTCGCCCGGTGAAGGTCGTTCTTAACAAAAGAAATGTTCTCATTGCCAACATTGATTTAGAAATTAGAAACGTGATTTTGAAGACTTTTGTTCGGAGTGGAGCATTGTATGGAAGTGAATCATGGACAATAACTAGCTCAGAAAGAAAGGGAATAGGAGCTTTCGAAATGTAGTAGAATGCTGAAGGAAAAATGGGAAGATCAATCATAATGAGGGGACACTTTTATTTTGCACGATAGACCTAATAAGTGACTTGCTTTCGATTCGGTCACAGACTCAACAATTTGAAATCTAATTAACAGAGGACTGAATTAATAAGGTATTTTATTAATCGAACACCATTCCGTCTTGGGCTATAATAATATCAAGATAATAATGCAGATTAATAATTCACGTAAAGACACATGCAAATGGACTGTGCTACGTGTGTGTGATATATATATATATATATATTTTTGCTATTTGTTTTACGTCGCACCGATACAGATAGGTATTATGGCGACGATGGGATAGGAAAGGCCTAAGAATAGGAAGGAAGCGGCCGTGGCCTTATTTAAGGTACAGCCCCAGCATTTGCCTGGTGTGAAAATGGGAAACCACGGAAAACCATCTGCAGTGCTGCCGACAGTGGGGTTCGAGCCCACTATCTCCCGAATACTGGATACTGGCCGCAATTAAGCGACTGCAGCTATCGAGCTCGGCCAGTTGTGTGTGATATTAGTGGTGTTATATTTTGCCATATATTGTATACTTCTTATGTGCATCATTGTTTTTATTATGTATTGTCTTATTGTCAATGTCATTGTCTGCAGTGGCTGATTGTGGATATTGCATTTTTTCTCAATCGTGTCTGTGTTCCGGCGTTGACCCAATCATCATTGTTTTGAAATGGAGATTGTTATGTTATTTTTTTCTATCGCTGGATGTCAGACTGTAGTAAATAATTTATTGTGGCAAGATCATCTCATATTTTAGAGAATTACGCGAGGTTCAACAATGAGTGATTGTAAATGCATTCAGGAAACCGTGTAAAGTTAAATTGTAAGAAAATATTAAATGTTGGAAGCGATGTAAAGCTTAATGGCTGTGTAAAATTTATTTTATTTAACAAAGTCACGCTCAGATGATAACGTCAACTAATTAATGTGTAATTTTCTGGTAGGAATTAAGCCAAATATATGTTAATTTTAATTTATATTTTGATGAGAACAACGTTTCTGTTAATTAATTTGAAGACGTGAATTATCCTTCGAGAAGTCATTGAGTAAAATAATTTACTTTTATATCGAGAACGTTATTCAAGACGTAATTTAATTTGTTAAAAGCCTAAGGAACTAAATGAATGTAAATTAAGACTAACGGCTTAAAATTATCCTCAAGAGTTTGAGACTCATTTGAAATTCATTTTAAAATTTATCATGATTTAGTTAGTTTCTGAGAACCATATTTGTGCATAAATTCATTAATTTGTTTAATAAATATAGTCGTTCCACATCTTATATTTCTGTTTATATCCTTCGATGTCTTCCCATATTAATGACGTGACATTTATTTAATGGATTCATGAACGGTCCACTGCATGGGATTCTCGTGATTCTTCCCTGAGCTCTGACGGGTGCGGTATATACTTGTCTATGTATGCAAGTATGTATGTATGTATGTATGTATGTATGTATGTATGTATGTATGTATGTATGTATGTATGTATGTATGTATGTATGTATGTATGTATGTATGTATGTATGTATGTATGTATGTACGTATGTATGTAATTTCCCTAATGCCGATGTCAATCTCTGGTAAATTTAGTGCTTGCAGTACGTTCACAACATATCTACTGATATGGAATATAAGTTTTTAGTTGCATTCATGGACCTGTCTCAGTCTGTTCTTTCGAAATATGAAAGCAGCTGAGATATAAGCGATACTAGTAACAATGTACTTACGGAACCAGTGCCAGTGATGGTGTGAAAGTTTGGTCTATAGGGTCAGATGGTGTATATATTTTAATGGACTTCTTGTATTGAAAAGTAATCACATTTTCTGATTTGTAAGGAAAAACTATTGGAATCAGTCTCACGCTCATTTCCCTGGAGCGACCCATCATTGACTCCTTCGGCGTCCTTCGGGCTGATGACTCAACATACAGTTACTTTCGCACACATCATGCTGGTAACCATTAATGTTAGCACCAAAAACGAACCCTTCATGTCGTGTCAGTGAGAAAATATGCCTTTGTATTTCAGACTACACTCTCAGTAGAAAGTAATCTGCTAAGTTGCTTTTTATCGCTACAGCACTTTCGTTGACCAGTTCATTGGTGTTAATTACTAAAGGATTTAAAATAAACGGGGCTACTCGTACGGTAGATGAAGGTTTGTTCATTAGCGTGAAAGACTTGGGGTTGATGACGTGTAACGGTGAATGTTTGGCTTCTCTAACACATTCCTAATAATACTTAATTGAACTTCTATGTAAGGTACACACACACATAATCTTATGAAGCGATACAAATTACAAGTTTAGCAGCAAGTTACATTACTGAAAACCGCTAACAAACTTTGTTTTCGTGCTCAGTATTTTAACTTTTAATCAAGACAGATTTTTGTATGCGAAGTTCGTTAACTTGCTTTGCTCCTTTTTGTTCACAAAAAAAGTTTGAACTCCCGTAGCATTTTAAAACTTTTGTTACTGGAGAAAGATAGTAATTTTGAATTCAATACGAGATTTTAACTACACAGCATTTACCTCTTATGGATATTTTCAATCTCCAGTCTATTTTGTGCAATTCTTAATGTACCATGCCGAGCATTACTGTAACTTCTAAAACCAAGTTTCACCAACATTATGCTGCACTTCTTCAACAGCTTCATTTTCTCCCCTCTATTAACTTTTATAGGAATGAACCACATGATTTCTTTAATACATCAATTGTAAAGTATCACAACACAAAAGATGGTACTCGTCCTCAGATTAGTAAGAACAATCCTTCTCTGTAAGCCTGTGGAATTTTAATGCAATTATCTTCATGCGGATAATAATATTTGTATAAATTCCCAGATATTATAGGACATTAATGTCAGCAAATTTAAAATAAAATGTTCTTCCTCTCCTTCTTCATCATCATGACTCTTCTTCTAACGCTTCTAACGCTAACCCTATATTCAGGTATGCGTTCTGTTATTACAGTACCGTTTTTTTGGTGGCTCGGCATGATACGTAACCGAATAGATGTGTATTACAAAAGTACAAATATAAATCCCCGAGCGCGAGGAATTTTTCAGACACGCGTAAAATCCCCTGGCCGGCCAGGATTTTCACTCTGATAATTTAGATTCGATTGCAAGATTATGGCCATTTGGCTGTCTGTTCCATCTACTCATAATAAGAGACATAATGTATATACATAAACTGTCATGGCTTCTACTGTGGGTACGCTTAGGAGTGCTCCGTCGGTTTCTCGCAGAAGCCGCAAAACTGGTAACATGTTTGTCCTGCTAGTATTCGCTAAGTGAACTTGTACAACTGTGGTTCGAGTTTGGACATAAATATCAACAGATATGTCCGTCCAGAAGGTGAGTAAGCGGATTAATGCTTTTGAAGCAACGATGATGGATTTTGAGGCGCGCCTTCAGGTTGTTAACCAGCTCTGTCAAACACAGGGAAGAGTCCCTAAACTCGCTGAGTCAGGATATTCGAGACTTCCGAGGCGCCATCTCCTCCGAACTTGCCGTGCTGAAAGAAGAGCTGTGAATGTTAGCTGGGCAGCTCGGCCATCAAGAAGAACTCATTGATGAAGGAGAGCAGTACAGCCGTAGGAACTGCCTCATAATGCATGGAGTCTCCGAGGAACCACGGGAGGATGTTTACGAGAAAGTGAGGGAAATTTTCTAAACGAAGTTGAACGTGGACATCAAGATGGAGAGCTTCGACCGGTGCCACAGGATTGGGCGGCCTCAGCGCTCTGCAGCTGAAGTGTTAACTACAGGCAGGCGCCTTGTAATAGTTAAATTTACCCGCTACCACGAACGTGACCGCGTGTGGAAGGCAAAGCGCCACCTGAAGGACACAAAAGTACTCATTACCGAGTCCCTCACCAAAACCCATAAGGCTTTATTAAACCTTGCTAGGGATCACTTCGGGCTATCCCGCATCTGGGCCCAAGACGGACGCATCGTCGTCCACCTTCCTAATGGGACGAAAAGATCCATCGCCACTGTCGCGAAACTGGACAGAATGAAAAGTCTGTGGGATAACACTGACGATTGAAATGTAGCAACGTAGCTTAGTAGTGTATTTGTTTGTTTTCATAAGTGTTTCTATAAGTGTATTAGGTGTGTGTTTGTGTTAGTGGTAGTCAGTGTAAGCATTTAACAGGATGCCGAGGTAAGTTTCATGCTATTATACTATTTCGTTAACATTTCGTTATTCAGCTGATCCAGAGCTCTGTATCTGACACTGACCTTGGCAACATCCTCCCTCTCACCCCATCGCCACTCACCACAGGCATTCTCCTCAAACAGGCATTATCTCCCATTACCAACTGTTTACAGTGCTGCCATGTCAACGCACTCTCCCTGGTAGCGCACTTCGATGAAATTCAAGCCATAATGAGGAAAAATAATATCCATATCCTTGGTATTAGCGAAAGCGGGCTTACACCGAACATACCCTCCAGTATGGTACAAAAACCAAACCCCATGGCGCAACAGCCCCGAAAGACCATGGTCTACCAAGCGACCGCTGCTCAGCCCGAAGGCCTGCAGATTAAGAGTTGTCGTGTGGTCTGCACGACGGATCCTCTCGGCCGTTATTCCTGGCTTTGTAGACCGTGGCCGCCATCTCACCGTCAGATAGCTGCTCAATTGTAATCACGTAGGCTGAGTGGACCTCGAACCAGCCCTCAGATGCAGGTGAGAATCCCTAACCTGGCCGGGAATCGAATCCGGGACCTCCGGGTAAGAGGCAGGCACGCTACCCCGGCCGGCCCGGTATGGTACAACTTGACCGTATTCCCTCATATGGCACAACAGACCGACAGCAGAAAAGGAGGTGGGTGCCCATGTACTGCAGAAGTGACTTAATAGCCGGGTGATATGTGTATCATGCAGCAATGCACAGCTAGGGCTAGTATTCATGCTTGTTGAAGTTATTATTACAAGTTGCTTTACGTCTCACAGACACAGATAGGTCTTATGGCAACGATGGGACAGGAAGGGGCTAGAGTGGGAAGGAAGCGTCCGTGGCCTTAATGAAGGTACAGCTCCAGCATTTGCCTGGTGTGAAAATGGGAAACCACGGAAAACATTCTTCAGGGCTGTCGACAGTGGGGTTCGAACCCACTATCTCCCGAATACTGGATACTTGCCGCACTTACGGGACTGCAGCTATCGAGCTCGGTGAAGTCATTATTAACCAACAGGAACTCCTTATACTTATTGTAAACAAGCCGCCAAACTAAGAAATATGACTGAATTCGAATTTCGTTTACTTGACCTACTGCCTAGTTACGAGCATGTTATTGCCATAGGGGACATTAACACTAACGTACATGCTAAAACAGACGAAAGTAAACAATTTGTTGACATGTTTTCTTCCTCCGTCTAGAGCCTTCTATTCACACTTAAACCGATAACTACGAAACACACACGCTCATTGACAACATTGGGACAAATAACCCAGACAAAGTTAAAACTCACGGCCATATTCCAGTCCCAGCCAGCTCCACTCATGACCTTATCTACCTATCCCACTCCCTTACGAATGCCAAAATATAAACCTAAGCATGTTTTTTCCAGAAACACAGAAGCATTGATTGGATGAGTTAAGACGCGACGCTTACAATCTACCCTGGAATGAAATACTCCTGTTGGACAATATAGACGCGAAAGTAGACAAGTTTAACTCCCGTGTAATCACACTGTACGATAAACACGCTCCTAAATGAAAGACAAAAGTTACTCGTCCATCTTGTCCTTGGCTAAATAATTGAATTAAAGGCATGATGGGACACCTTGTTGCACTTTATCGACGCTTTAAACTAATTCATGACCAAGGTGACTTCGAAAAGTATCGGGTTCCTTAGAAATCGAGTTAAACAGCTCGTTAGAAACCGTACATTTACTTACTTGCTTACCATGACTGCAAATATGAATTCTAGCAGTGCATGGAACATGCTTTGTTACTTAGGCGTAGAGAAACCTCTGCAGCATTCTCATGTGCCAGACAGAGCACTCGATAAGTTGAATGAAATTCTTACTGAAGAAAGAACACCACCTAACGTACTAAATTTCCCAAACTCAGTACCCGACTCCGTCATGTACCCTTTACCTGACCAACAATATTTTACATTCCACCTCGTTACTGCTAATAGAGTTAGAAAAGTATTATATTCTATAAAATCAAAAACAAGAGGAGTGGATGATATCCATATAATTTTTTACCCAGCATTATTTGTGCTGTTTTACCAATCATTACCTACATTTTTAACTACTGACTTAATAACGGAACTTTTCCTTCACTATGGAAACTAGCCAATGTTATCCCTTTCCCTAGGAATCCCGACTACTCCCAACCATCCGGCTAGAGATTAATTTCTATTTTACCGGCAATTTCCAATGCACTCGAGCGTCTGGTCCATAAGCAGGTATTGGAATACTTAAATAACAATTCTCTCCTCGACCCATTGCAATCTGGCTTCAAGATGGTACACATCACAACAACAGTCCTGCTCAAAGTGATTGAACGACACGCAATGGACCAAAGACTGGTGACAATACTTACTCTCCTCGATTTCAGTAGCGCATTTGACTCTATCAACATCCAGGCTTTAATTAACAACATGCAATTTTACTACTTAGATCAACGAACTATTAATATATTTTCATTGTACCTCAAAAATCGTGCGCTACGGATTATAACCGTTGATTAAACCTCTCACTGGTTAACCAGGAAGGCAGGCACTCCACAGGGTAGTGTTTTAGGCCCTTTGCTCTTTATTTTGTACATAAACGACATTTTATATAATTAAATAATTGTAGCAACCATCTTTATGCGGACGATTTACAAATACACTCTCACTGAAAGAGCTCTAATTTTCCTCAAGCCATTGCACCCGTTACCACGTCGGAGTCACGAGCACTGTACACTCAGGGTCTTATCAGGTTCTTCTTATTATAAGTTAAACGCGTCAGCTAGCTCTGGTGCCCGAATGGTGATTAAATATGTTTAGTTACATTCCAAAATTGATTGACGACGAAAATAATGATGAAAACGGATTACGTTGAGAATACTATTGGGCAATCGAAATGTCAAATTGAGAATTTGGTTCATCAAACCAGTCAAATTCTTTTCGTATAGTATCTAATTTCAGGTTCACTGTTGTTCCATTGATATCCCACATAACTGAATATAATTTGGTATTCGTTTCAAGATTATTTAGCCCTATAATATCGGCATTGTCTTCTAAATAATAATGAACACAATATCAAAATTAATTAGCAGAGATGGTTGAGAATGTCTACACTACATTAATAACAACTGAGATATTCTGGATAGGAATACATTTATTCAAATAAACGTACCTAAATAAGTTTAGACGAAACCAAGGATCGACATGAAATCTAAATATATAAGAATTAAAACGTTAAGACTGGAATCGATTATCGATTCAAACCTATCTCAGTGTAATACAGTGAACAACGTTACATGTCGTCTACTGAATTTCAATTATCGTATTCAGACGAACACTAGTTCAAAATAACCATTAATACTATTCTTTTCAATTACCATTGCTGCAACGTATTATTTCGTCAGATATTGAAAATGAGAAATGAAAACCTACAACCTGTTTTCCAGTCATTGACCGGGTCAGGGATGTGATGAATGAAACATATATAGGCTGTTATTACAATGGGGTCGCCACTCCCAAGGTGATTAATTAATGAGAGATGAATGCTATGAAATGATAATGGAGAGTGTTGCTGGAATGAAAGATGACAGGGAAAACCGGAGTACCCGGAGAAAATCCTGTCCCGCCTCCGCTTTGCCCAGCACAAATCCCACATGGAGTGACCGGGATTTGAACCACGGTATCCAGCGGTGAGAGGCCGACGCGCTGCCGTCTGAGCCACGGAGGCTCTTTTCGTCAGATATTAATAAACCTAAATATGATAACCTGTTTCTTACCAATGATTACTCAAAACTCAATATCATTCCGTTGCATATATCGAGATTATTAATTTATATGTATACAATTTCTGGTAGTTGGCATTTGCTTTCGGTACATGATAATATCAATAATTTTCTTTCGCGATTGAAACTCATAATGAAATAAAATCAGAATCAACCTATTCTAAAATAAACTGCCCTGAAGATGCTCGCATAGACATAAGATTAGACACATAATAATTTCCACACATACCTCAGAGGATCTACCCTGTCGATAAAATAATGTATGACATGAAGGACGGGATGGTATGATACAATAGTAATATAACAAGGTCATATTTAAGAAATGAAATCAATACATCACATAATATCTAATCTACAAAACAAACTATTATTCAATTCATAAACTACAACTACTAAATTATATTTCAGTACCACGTTGGCTATCCTCGTAGCTATGCATGAGATAATTAATCATTAATGACGACGCCACACGTGTCCCGTTTTAATATCAATCATTATATGAAAAATAAAACGATGTGGAACATTCATGTGAAAGTCAAAACCTCGCCGGTAACTAACTCCATATTATAACTAACGATAGTTCATGAGTAGTAATCACGACCTTTAAAAAACCGATGTTCTTATAAACATGCATACAATATATAGTGAACACGCTTAATGCCTCTAGCATGCACAATTGGAATGAAATGTTTGCGTTTTATGACGGTCTGTCCTATCAAATCTCATCAAATCTGATACGAATTCGAATGACTTTACTGTACAGCATGTCTATTAATTAACATATATTAGTCACATTTAAACACACCATACGCCTCTAATGCATTTCATAAAATAATTCAATATCAACCCAACACTCACTATCAATTGTATTAACATCACCGTCCATTGATACTCAGTTATCACTCACATATAACTTCGACGTAGACCAACTAATATAAATGCACATATTTCATATTAACTACGAAATAACACCAAATACCGACTTACCTGCGTAGTATATATTTGGCACCATATAGTACGTGTTACTTGATATAATTATATCATTACAAGCCATGCCTGGAGACATATTAAGTCATTAATTCAATAATGTCCGCCTCTGTGGTGTAGTGCTTAGTGTGATTAGCTGACAGCCCCGGAGGTCCGGGTTCGATTCCCGGCTCTGCCACGAAATTTGAAAAGTGCAACGAGGGCTGGAACTGGGTCCACTCAGCCTCGGGAGGTCAACTGAGTAGAGGTGGGTTCGATTCCCACCTCAGCCATCCTGAAAGTGGTTTTCCGTGGTTTCCCACTTCTCCTCCAGGCAAATGCCGGTATGGTACCTAACTTAAGGCCACGGCCGCTTCCTTCCCTCTTCCTCGTCTATCTCTTCCAATCCTCCCATCCCACCGCAAGGCCCCTGTTCAGCATAGCAGGTGAGGCCGCCTGGGCGAGGTACTGGTCATCCTCCCCAATTGTATCCCCCGACCTAATGTTTCACGCTCCAGGACACTGCCCTTGAGGCGGTAGAGGTGGGATCCCTCGCTGAGTCCGAGGGAAAAGCCAACCCTGGAGGGTAAACAGATGAAGAAAGAAGAATTCAATAATCCAATTCTTAGCACTTACATGTAACGACTCATATCATAAGGCACATCATCATTTCCTCCTATATTGCTAGCACTTCTTAAGGAATATCGATATAAATGATCGTCAAATCACTGCACATCACACATATTTACGTTGCGCTGTTCACCATGAAATAATAATACTAGCCGTTATTAAGACCATCGAGTTCAGAACAACACAATAAATAATCCCGCACACGTTTGTTAAAATATAAATTTAGAGATTCCGCACTTGAATATATATACGTGTTGCAATATGTAAAATTATCACAATACTAGCAAGATACCGGTGCTTCGCTACGGTATTATACTGAAATTTATAATTTAATGCTTATTGTTTTAGATATATAATCCGCCGAAATTCGCGATCTGACTCGTTTTCTGTGAGAATCCACCAAAATTCCCGATCTGACTCGTTTTCTATTAGATTACGGCACGTTTCCTCCCATTTTTCAATCATCTTTTCCAGCAATCGATTTCGTACTTCCCGGGCTAGGCTCAGGTATTCCTCCCGGTCAGTTGAGTCAGTAAATCTTTGCCATCTTTTCCTATAATCATTTTTAATATGGATAAAATCCTTCAGGAGATCCGGCGTGGTGACATATTGGGTGCCTAGGCGGCACTGAACCCGCGGCCGGACTGCATTCTTAGTCATTACCCGTCCAGGAGCCGTTTCCAGCGCGGTCCGCACATTTGACGACGGTCCGGAACATTATTATTATTATTATTATTATTATTATTATTATTATTATTATTATTATTATTATTATTATTATGTGTTGCTGGAATGGATGATAACAGGGAAAACCGGAGTATCCGGAGAAAAACCTGTCCCGCCTCCGTTTTGTCCAGGACGAATGTCACATGGAGTGACCGGGATTGGAACCACGGTACCCAGCTGTGAGAGGCCGACGCGCTGCCGCCTGAGCAACGGAAGATCCTTATAAGTACATTAAGAACAGTAAAATCAATTGGTCTCACCTCCTTCTACATCCCACCGCCGTTAAGTTTATTTACCGCCACCCCCGTCCCCCCAAAACAAATTAAAAGAAGGCTTGTTTCTTTATGATTAAAGGAGATTCCAAACACCAATGTTCACGTCTATTACCTTCAGTTTTGAGATATAAGTATCCCCATAAAAATAATTCACTTTTTTCACTTCATTTCACACTATTCCCCCCACCCCCTAAGTGAATTTTACCGCAAAAAATACTTGTTTCTTTAATAGTAAAGGATCTTCCAAATACCAATTATCTCGACTCTAACTTCTTCAGTTTTTGATTTATGTGTCCTCATGAAAGGAATTCAACTCCTTTACACTCCCGCCCTCCAAGATGGTTTCCCCCCCAAAACGCGTTTTTGTTTGTTTTTAAAGGAGATCCAAATAAGAATTTTCACGTCTGTAACAACAGTAGTTTTTATTAGATGTATGTATTCTCATACAATTAAGTCAATTCATTTTTCAATTCTTTCACCCCCCCCCCCCCACTTCATTGAATTTTCCAAGAATACGTGTTTCTTTACTTTTAAAGCAGATTGCAAATATCAAATTTCACGTCTGTAACATCTTCATTTTTGAGATATCAGTAGCCTAATTAAAAGAATTCAACACCATTTTCAGTCACTTTTACCCCCCACTCCACCCAAGTGGTATTTCCGAAAACTAAAAATACACGTTTCTTTATGTTTAATAGAGATAAAAAATACCATCTTTGACTTCTGTAACATGTTAAGTTTTTTGAGATAAACTGTAAAAATTCTCATTTTAAAATTTCACCCCTTTTGAGTTCCCCTTAAGTGGAGTTTCCAATCACAAATCACCTATGTTTCTTTACATTTACAGGAGATTCCAAACACCCACTTTTTACGTCTGTAACATTTTACGTTTCCAAGATATTCTGTAGATATAGTCTTTCAAAAATTCACCCCAATTTGTCACTCCTGTTTAACCGCCATGAATTGGATTTTCCAAAAACAAAAAAATACTTGTTTCTGTATTTTTAAAGGAGATCCCATATACAAATTTTCAGTTCTGTAATATCTTTCGTTTCTAAGATATATGTATCCTCATTAAAGGCATTCATCCTATTTTTCACCGGTACCTTCGGAAGTGAGTCAGTGTATCGTATGGCAACATACGGTAGTTCCATTACAGAAGTTCTGCTGTCAAGATTTAATATTACAGACTTTTCATATCTCTAAGTATTTATGTTTACAGATTTGAGAGCGCGTAACCTTCCTCAAATTAAATAGGGGACCTTGGAAATGTTAATAAATTTCTAGCGTTGGTCAGTGTGCCGTCACGTTACATTTACGTCTTATTCGTAATAGAAATAATGAAAACATAATATGCTGTACTCTCATTCAATCTTATAACAGCAGTAATCTTTATGTGTGGTCTGCAATTAGTTTTGAGAAACTGTAATGTTTTCTGGTATTATGAGACTTACTAATTTGCGCGCTCTGGGCTCGGCTGCTTTGGTCCTACTGTGACGTTATTTCGTTAACCAATAGCAGCTCGTCTCGCGTTGTGCCCAACCTTTAGTAGTGTTTAAGAACCTTGTATCGCGCTAGTGAGCCGTGAGTGCGCCACTCAGCACTGTACGCTGGGAGTAAGCTGAATCGTGTGCCGTGAGCTCGCCGTTCTTGTAAATCGATTCACTCGGACACTTGAATGAATCGATACACTGCTTCGAATCATGCATTCAGTAGCCAACACTAGTCTGATGTTGTTTACTTCTCTTTCATTAGTTTTCAATTGCACTATTTCACCAAGGTACTAAAAGCTATATCAACTCCTATTTTTAGCGCGTTCTGTCTTCAGGTACCGAGGGGCTATTTCGATGTTTGTTTTATATTTAGTTTTTTCGAAAGAAATATGTAGTCCTGCTTTTTCTGCTTATAGCTTTAGTACACTCAGCTGTTCTCTTGCTGTGTCAGTAATCCAAAATAGCAGCAAGAGGTGATCAGCAAAGGCAAGGCAATTAATCATGACGCCACATTTTTATCCTCCTATGTATACTTGTTTAAGTAGTCCTTTTCTGTCCAGTTCTTTTTTCCCATTCCTGGACAATCTTCTCCAACACAGAGTTGAAAAGAATTGGCGACAGTCCATCCCCCTATCTGAATCCTGTTTTAATTTGGAACTGCTTGATGATCTCTCCCATGAACTTAACTTTCGAATGTGTCCCAGTTAAAGTCTGCTTAATAATTGCCGTTTTTTTTGGCGTCGATTACAAATTCCACCAATATGTTGAATAGCACTTCCCTGTCAACTGAATCATATGCCTTCTTGAAGTCTACAATAATCACTACCAGATCCTTTGAGAGATGATTAGTACACGTTTCAGATTCCGGGTTTGATCAACACATGGTCTTCCCTTCCTAAATCCCGCTTGACACTCGCCTAGTTGGTGATCCACTTGTTCCACAAGACTCTTCTGTATTGATTTAGACAGTGTCTTATATGTTACAGGTGTGATATAAATGCCGCGGTAGTTGTTAGGATCTGCTCTATCACATTTTTTTTTTGTAGAGGATGAATGCCAGCACTTTTCCAGTCTTCAGGGATAACCACCATTTCCCAGATATTTTCCATTTCTTGCCTTAAAATTGTGATTGCGATTTCTCCACCACTTTCCAGCATCTCTGCTGCGACAGAGCCTTCCCCTGCAGCTTTGTCGTTCTTTAAGTCTGTAATTATTTCATGGAGTTTCTTTTCGTCAGGGGTATTGAGTTTTCATTCCGTTGCTTTGGATCGTCTTTTGGGCATTTATTTTTAGGCTTTTCACAGTTCAACAGTTTCTCAAAATATGTAGCTAATATCTCACAATTTTCATTCTTATTCGCATCCAATTTTCTATCTTCCCTTCGAAATCCCATGGTAGATGGTTGATATCCATTTATGTGCACCTTAATTGTCCTATAATAGGTTCTAGTATTGTTCTTCAGTGTTCAGTGTCAATACTTCGGATATCTTCAGATATTTAATTCCTTTTGGCTTGCCGGTGGGTCTTTTTGTCTGTTTTGCGTACCTCTTTGTATGTCTCAAATTTATCTTCTGTTTTACCTGCGTACCATGCTTTATAGGCTGAAGCTCTCCTATCAATTGCTACATCACAGTCGGTGGTCAACCATCGGTGTCTGCGAGTTCTTCGCAATGGTGCAACATCATTAGCTATATTTGCCATATTCTCTCAAATATCCTCGTCGCAAGTCTCCACTTACTTCTCCCTCATACGCCTTTGAAAGTCATTCCTGTTTTCTTGAATGTTTTCGTGGTTTACTTTCTTGACACATTCGGGGAGAGTCTCTTCATGTTTAACGGTGACGGCTTGAACTTTATGTTGATCAAGAAGTTATCAGATTGAAGATTGGCTTCTTTCCATACTACATTCGTAATTTCCTTAGTGCTTCTCCTCGAAATTGCAACATGGTCCAGATGATATTCACTTAGGTCTTTCCGTGGAGCACACCACGTTTTCCTTTTCCTTGGCAGTCTTTTGATGTACGTGGACATTAATTTAAGATCAAAAGTCTCACGTAAGTAAGTCTCTTCTAATTCGTATTTGTTCTGGTGTGAGCTGGATAACCACCTACTATTTTTCGGAACTGACGTTCTGCGATAATGCGATAATGTGTATATGTTTATTTAAGAATGTTGGGTCCTTTATAAGAAATCTAACATACATTACTTCAAGAATTGATAGGAATAAGTGTAAGAAGAATTTAATAACACTAATCTTCATACAGCAGTGTTATCATTCAAATATGTGCTGTAACGTGTTGGCAGGGTGGATATGCGAATACAAAAACTGGTAGCGTTAACATTCTAAAGCTGTTAGTAAATAACTAGTTAATCTTACGCACTAGCGCACAGGCATACCATATCCACAACTTACACGACACAGCACACTGAGTTACACTGGTTATCGCCCTCTCTCAGTCCTCAGTTTCCATTCACACTAATTCACATTCAGACTCACTCAGCCCCACAGTCTTCAGTTCACAGCCTGCACACGACAGTATCAGAGTTCAGTTTAACGTATGCTCACCGCTCACTCCTCGCTGAATTCGTTCAGTGCCCCATACAGAGTGTTCTCTTCCACTCTGCTCCAGAGACACGACGCTCACTCGCAGCTGCTGGCTCAAGAGACTCAACTTAACGACGACAGGGACACAGAGCGAACACATCGTCGTTGCCGGGACAAAACCTCCTATGTGATAATATTTTTGGAGGTATACTGACCCGCAATACAATATTCACGCAATATTGCACCTTAGATGACAGAACCTTACCGGCCAAAGTTCTAAGCTAAAATATTTCAAATAGGAGGTTTCGTCCCGGCAGCGACGACATATTCCACGGAGAAGACGTCCCACAGACTGCCCCCTCAGATAAGGCTGAAACCGTCCACAACAGCACTGACTGCACACGCCATCCAACAACACTCCCACACTGAACTGAACTCAATTGGAATGAACTCGCACACTGTACCGAACTGAACCATCCTTGGCAAGTCTCGCGTGTCTTATATACCTGGGCGACTCTTCGAAGTACATAGGGCACCAGAAGCTCGTGAAAGCTTCTGGAGACGGAAGACTCTCGGCTCAACAATTTTCGTACATTCCGTACCTGTCGTGACCTCCAGTGGCGTAGCGACTGTCATGTCCCTGTCAAGTCCAGGCTTGGGTGATTCTCCACATGATTTGTGACAAAATGGCGGACGTTGAGGCCTTCCGCATTGCGGTATATTATAACGCCTTTTCTTTTTCCGTTCATATGACTCCCTGTACGTACTATACCCCATACATAATCCCCCATTACAGGACAGTTCCAACGTCCATGATAAATTATCTCCATGTAGTGAATGTCTTGGTGAAAGCATTCACTGTGTCCCACGCAGAAAGCTCCCGAATTTGGCCTAAGGAAATGAACGCGAGGAAAAACTGAAATACATGGTAAGTCTGCATCAAATTCTCTATCAGGTCCATATAATTCTCACGTCTATTGATACCTAAAAATGGTTGCAGTACCATTATAAAAGCATCCCAAGCATTTCGTTTATTAACAGCCTTTACATATTCAAGTTCTTTTGATTTTAACAACACGCTAATGTGAAGTCCGAGGAAACTTCAGTCTTTTAATTTTTCTTCAGATAAGTTGGGAAACATTTGTCTGATGAAATTCAGAGAAACACTGTTGAATTATTCAACAAGTCCAAGTTTGATATAGAATGGTGGTAACAGAATCTTCCCGATTGACACAAGGGGCTCGTTTCTTACGTTGTGTAAACCTGGATCGAGCTCTTTTCTTGTTGGCCATTCTGTCTTGATGTAACTCTGATCATCTGCTTGCTATTCCAGAAACAGAAGAAGCAGAAATATTTGGTGTAACCGTCTTCAAGGCCCAAAATGAATCCCACACTACAAACAACCCTTTTATGATATCCATATTTTAGTTTTTTTCAAGACCAACTTAATATTTTCGTAAGTCTCTCTAACTTGTGCAGAATGAGCTACTGGTTTGGAATCAAACTTGATTCCCTAGTTCAGAAGAATAGCTTTCGGACTTCTGATTGAACTATCTATAAACAGAGCCATTGGTCTGGTTACTGAGGAATCTTAAAGTGTTTAAAGAGACCATTCGCATCACTACAAATGCTGCTCTCTCACCAATACCTTTCCTTACGTTCGTTTTACGGACAGATTTTAGTTACCTCCACTTAGTCCGGCACCGCGGTGTAGGGGGCAACGCGTCCGCCTGTCAGCCGGCGGCCCCGGGTTCGATTCCTGGCCGGGTCAGGGTTTTTTAATTGTAATGATTAATATCCCTGGCCTGGGGACTGGGTATTTGTGACGTCCTTAGTCTTCCTTTCCTCACACACAACATTCCACACTACACGCCGGTTCATAATAAATGGTGCCAGTAGGGGCAAAGATCCACATCGGTCGACGTCGCGAACAAATAGCATTTTTTTTAACATTAAGTACCTGTGATAGGTTTAATCGTCAGTTTTTCATGTTTTTTACAGATATAATCGTACTACCTATATCTTTGAGGAATCTATAGTATTTTGAAGTCACAGGAGGCTTGGATACGTATTTGATACTAGGGACTTCAAATGTTGTAGCCTACTACCTCGGCATTGGATGGCGCTGAGTGTAGAAAATCATGGATAAATAGGGTTTATTAACCGAATGTGATGTATAAAGTTATATTATAATGGATGTATACCCATTACCTTGTAGATCCTCTAATATGGCTGGATTATTGCTGTCATGTATCAATTTCTTCACGTGGACTTGCACTTATTTACTACATTATGTCTATGCAAAATGGCGCTGCAACCTATGAAACATATCTATTTAAGCTGTTCACGTATTCCATCCACATGACAGGCAGAAGTGACGCCACTTCCCTCGCAACTTCATCATCGTTAGCGAAAACATCTTCATTATGACTTTAATTAGGACTGGTAAACCTGCCTTCGCGTGGCGCCTGTTCCCTCATAATCAAATTCGTCCTGATGCGATATATGCATCCATATTACATGAATAGGCCGTCACTTTCTGATTCAGTTAAGTGTTGTGGTCTTCAGATCGGAAAATAACGAGTTTGATTCGTGGCCATGACGGGAATTTCAGCTGCATCTTGTCAATACAACTGACTCGGCAACTGGGTAGTTTTGTTTTCCCAATTCCTTCCTCTTCATATACACACGTTACTACATACTACCACAGAAAATACCCGATAGTGAACCCTTCGCCTAGTTTGGTGTAAATAAGGGCCTACGGCTGTAAAATGGGGCCAAATACACTCGCACGACACAGTTCGCAGCCTTTACTCCACCAGGGTGTGGGGAAAATGGTAGAAGAAAGGTCACTTTCGATTTATTTCACTATCTAACAGCAGCAGTCAGTTCATTTAAACGATATTTAAATTAAAATAAATATTTTTGGTTGTGCGAAATATACAACACTACCTTACCTATTTAGCGTTAAGGAATATTAATATTTTCGCGTCGGTTGCTCTACCAATTGAGCTATGGTGACGTAGTTATTAATATTTTAATGGTGTTTCAAGGTCCAGCTTCCACTTTTCTGGTTATAAGTTTAATCATGTTAATATTGCGGTGTTAACAGCATTATATGCACACATGAAGAAGTAAATAATAATAATAATAATAATAATAATAATAATAATAATAATAATAATAATAATAATAATAATAATAATAATAATATAGATTCTTGCAAATCGAATTTCACACTGAAGATCAAGTGCGCTATGTACTGAAAACAAGATTAACAGTCGTGTAAAACTATACGCCTGAAGGTTGCTATTTCCATTTCTCATAATAACAACTCCGACTGTACTCAGGTTTACAGTACGTGACGCTGACAAACAAATATATATATATATATATATATAGCCCATATATATCAATATCAACAATAGTAACAGTAATTTGTGTACGTGGGCGATATTTCTAACTTCTACGTCACTTCGTCTACGGACAAACAGTTCACATTCATAAACGTGTGTGGCCAAAGAAGTGTACGTATGTTAGTATAAGTTGCATGTACAGTAGTTTGGTGTACACCAGAAAATATAGACGATATTGAGACATTTGGTCTACAATTTCTTTTAATCATGAAACTGAAAAATCCGCAGCCTGTTTCCGATTATTCGACTGGGTAAAGAATGGAATGAATGAAGCCTCCATCTAGCGGCAAAGATAGGAATTGTACCGGCTGCCGAGGCCTGTCACACTCCTCTGGGGCAATGATGAAACGATGAAATGAAATGATGCTGGAGAGTGTTACTAGAATGAAAGATGATAGGGAAAACCGGAGTAGCCGGAGAAAAACCTGCTCCACCTCCGTTTTGTCCACGGAACCCAGCGGTGAGATGCCAGCGCGCTGCCGTCTCAGCCACGGAGGCTCCTCTTTTAACCAAAATTACTAAAATTATTTGCTATTTTAAATTAAATCATAGTCACGGGCTTTGGTATTTTTTCTTTTCGTGAGTCTCTCACGTTAATTTTATTGCAGTGGAGCTCCATACGATGGAATTCAGCAAATGAAAGAAAATTTTAATGCATCGAATGTACAGTAATAAATGAAGGAGAAAAAAGTCAATCAAAGATGTACCCGAGGTTGCGAGTGGAGGGACTCATGCGATGCAACAACCTAAATTACGAATTACTTTACCACAGACGAGGGAATAAAACGTTTTAAGGAAAGCAACGCACACACGCACATTGCGGATGCTATGGAGGTGGAAACACGTAAATGCACTTGATGTATATCTACATGAGCAAGAAAATAATCCAAATTTACCACCTGCTGCTATCGTAATTCAGAAAATGGCCAATATTTCTTACAAAGAGTTCCAAATTATTTTATCTAACGGGAAGCTATACCAAAGTCTTTAATATTACTTATCTAGACTCACAGAGCGCGCTGGTGCTATGCAGAAAATTCAATATCTTCACGCATCGCCATGTTGCGGGCACTTCAGTTTTGATTGCATGTTTAACACGTGGTGATGTTTACAGTTTCTTGTGTGATTTTCATGGTGATCGCTATCGATTAGCGGATCTGTTCTTGTGTTATGTGATGAAGTGATAATTTGTAGAATTGGCAACTAGTTTTAGTGATAAGAGCGAGCTTACATTGATTGGCGATATTAAAGGAGAGTAGGCCTAAGTGAAGCCGTAAGTGCGAAGTGGAGAACTATTCACGATGGTGACCTCTTGTGCAGCTTTCAATTGCACAAATCGGTATCAGAAAGGATCTGGTATTTCTTTTCAAAAGTGAGAAGAAACTGAAATGTTATAAAATAACCATAATCGAGAAAGGGCTACAGAGTGCTGGATTCAGGGATGTATGGACGTGGCATTCTCAATGTTTAGGCTTCTTCTTCTTCTTCTTCTTCTTCTTCTTCTTCTACTTCTTGGCGTTTCACATTTCATTATGGACAATTCTTAAGAACTAAACAGCTATTCTAAAAAATCGCACATTTTGTTCTTACAGACTGTGTACCCGTATTTAAATTTCCATAAACACGGGCCTAGAATCCGAAAAATATGACTGATAAAGCTTGGTAACCCATCTACTTTAGGTCAAATTATGGCTTCAGATTATTAACAATTATCGGAAAAATGATTTATTGATATCATTATCCATGTTTTCACATCTCCTTTATAATATAAGAATAGTTAAATATGCTGTTCCAGAGAAGTTTGACTATGCTGACTCCTACTTTACACTAGAAAACACTAATCAAACTACCTGTTTAACTGTTATATATGCTTAATATTCAAGCTCCTTTAGAACACATTTTCAATTTTAATTTGTGCTCAGAAAATCTCCTTTCAGTTCGAGTTTATAAAATCAGTAGGCCTAATATTGGTACTTGAGATGAGGATAGTATGAGAGGGAATTTTGCATCCTAAATGATATATTTTCCTCTCTTAAATTTAACCAACTGGTAAAAATATATTAAATTCAGAGAAAATTAAACTAAGCTAGGTATTATTTTCATTGTTAGATACATTTTGGTCCGCCTCTCTGGTGTAGCGGTTAGTGTGATTTGCTGCCACCCCTGGCGGTCTGGGTTCGATTCCCTGCTCTGCCGCGAAATTTGAAAAGTGGTACGAGGACTGGAACGGGGTACACTCAGCCTCGGGAGGTCAGCTGAGTAGAGTAGGGGTTGGTTCGATTCCCATCTCAGCCATCCTGGAAGTGGTTTTCCGTGGTTTCCCACTTCTCCTCCAGGAAAATGCGGGGATGGTCCCTAACTTAAGGCCACGGGCGCGTCCTTCCCCCTTCCTTGCTCAGATTTCACTTTTCACTTACAGTCGCTAGTTAGGGCTCCAAACGTTGTCAATGAAGAGGGACTACGTTTGTGATTTCACAGCTTGACTTAGACATTAAGGCAAGGTCAACTCGGTGCAGGCCATGAAGTCCCTTGGAGGGGTGGAAATTAAAGGCTTCCACTATTCCTAACCTTGGCACTATGTGTTTAGACAGTTAGTTTTATGCTCGGCCACGATGGCCCCCAGGAATTAACTCATTTTCCATGTAGACTGCATTAACTTGTCAATCAATCAATCAATCAATCAATCAATCAATCAATCAATCAATCAATCAATCAATCAATCAATACTGATCTGCATTTAGGGCTGTCAACCAGGTGGCAGATTCCCTATCTGTTGTTTTCCTAGCGTTTCCTTAAATGATTTCAAATAAACTGGAAAGTTATTGAACATCTCCCTTGGTAAGTTATTCCAATCCCTAACTCCCCTTCCTGTAAATGAATATTTGCCCCAATTTTTCCTCTTGAATTCCAACTTCATCTTCATATTGTGATCTTTCCTACATTTAAAGACGCCACTCAAACTTATTCGTCTACTAATGTCATTCCACGCCATCTCTCCGCTGACAGCTCGGAACATACCACTCAGTCGAGCAGCTCGTCTTCTTTCTCCCAATTCTTTCCAGCCCAAACTTTGCAACATTTTTGTAACCCTACTCTTTTGTCGGAAATCACCCAGAACAAATCGAACTGCTTTTCTCTGGATTTAGTCCAGTTGTTGAATCAAGTAATCCTGGTGAAGGTCCCGTACACTGGAAAAATATTCCAGTTGGGGTCTTACCAGAGATTTATATGCCTCTCCTTTGCATCCTTACTACTACCCCTAAACACCCTCATAAACATGTGCAGAGATCTGTACCCTTTATTTACAATCCATTTATGTGATTACCCCAATGAAGATCTTTCCTTATATTAACACCTTGTTATTTACAATGATCCCTAATGATCCCTTACAATGATCTCCTCAGAAGTAGAATTATCATTTGTAATTCTTTCAGCTTCTTTCCTTTACGGCAGCCCCTATACAGACTGAAAATGGTCCCACAAAATGCATCCTGAAACGGGCTACCTAATTTTGAAATATATATAATGTTTGTGTGTGTGGCAGGGCGAGAGAGACAGAGATAGAGAGAGAGAGAGAGAGAGAGAGAGAGAGAGAGAGAGAGAATGTTCATACTAGTATGATTTGGAACCAGTGTCCATACTGATGTCTTTTTGACATCTACCTAGAGTACTTAACTAAAAATCTCTTTGGATCCAATAAAATGTTTAGAGACTTAAACAATGATCATAGAGTATACCTTACAAGAACTTAAATATTATATAATATTACTAGTCATTGTACACATTTATCCCTCTTATAATTCTCTAACCAAGTAGTACAATACATGTCTTCATATCAGTTTTAGGTAAATGTCAAAAATCCGGAAATGACGTGCTTACCATAATAATTAGGAATCACAAACGACTTGGTTAATTTCAACGCACCTGTGAATGTCTTGCCGGTTCCATTAGCTATTCCAAATAATATATTACTTGCTCTCAACATTATTTTGGGATTTAATAGCATTTTGTCCCAGACAGTACTGTATACTAGAGCCACAGACTTATTAGAAATAATCACTCCCTGAGGAGACATTCTCAGACTGCAGCATCCTAACTGGGTTTAAGTTAGATAAGGTATGCAAGGGGCAAGTTCTGGTGCAACATCATAATCATCAGATGAACATTCAAGTGAGGTTTGCAATCAAAACGTATACGGAGAGAATGAAGAAGAACAGAACGAAATTGAATGAGGAAGTTCGATACGTCTAAGAAAATATAAAAAGAAACGCATTGATCTTCAATGCTTAAACTAATTACTTATATAGAGGCCGGATCCGTTTGGTTAACTTGCCAGCCGTTGGCCTAACGGGTCCCATGTTCAGTTCTCGGCAGCACCGGGGATTTGAAACTTCATTGGTTATTTCCTCTGGCTCGGGATGTGGATATGTGTGCCATCTTCAACATTCCATTGTATGGGCGTCAGCCCGAAAGACCGGCTCCAGGCCTCTTTGTGTAGGACTCACGCCAATATTATCATTATTATTACGATTTACTTGTGCATAAGTAGGTTAATCACCGAACGATCTCTGTAAGTACTGAAATTAACATCGTGAACGGGTATGAATCGTAAGTTTTTAACAATGCAACTAGATCGTATTAACTGACAGCCCGCGTAAAGTAGTTGAACGTATTACTTCAGAGTCGATGACAGGACCAGGAGAACCCACATTCTGAGAGTAAAGGGGTTGTATACCCAACACTGACAGGGGCTGTCCTGAGGGTTTCTTGCAGTATAACATTCCATACTCATTCTGAAATTATGTTACTGAATGTTATTATTTCAAGTCCCGGAGCAATGAAGCTTTTGAAATAAATGTGTTGCACAGAAGCAAAATATTTCTTTGTATTGTACATCTTGGCTATGTTTCCATCAGTTTCATGAGAAAGAACAGCGAAGGAACTATTACACCACTTTGTTCGCATTGCGCAGGCTTCAAAGATGAGTGCTTCTGTACTAAATTACAGAGTTATTTGGATTCTCCGCCCCTCACATGTTTGATTGCGATTAACGGTGAGTTATAGACCAGAGAGCCAACATCTTCGAAACGCCATAGGAAACGATAAATCCCAGCACAACCTCAAATCAGCTGAACGGTTGATGATTGATAGGCTTTCCAAGGAAATCTTCAACATATTTAGCACCTATTTTTGGATATGATGACGTCTAGCATTTGAATTCGCTATGTTCCACCATTTGTTCAGCATCAGTGTTCCTGTGAGTTAATTAGGCCAACAGAAACTTACGATAAAGAAATACTCACCAATGCACTCCACTGCCACAGTTTATATTCAGTAAGCTCACGACTGACATACAAGTCTACTGAATTAATGAATATAAACGCTCATTCAAGTCAGTCCGTCTTGTATTTTGGAGTTGCGGACGACTGATCTTGGAATTTACGTACCGCTAGTCTCATGTATACATCTAAGAACATGGAATATTTTGGGATTAGGTACGTTATGTAGTAGGGAGTGTGTAGGTATGTGGTAAGTGGTAGAGAGCGCTATATACACACAAATAATTCAATTGCTTGTTTACAATAGAACAGGTGTTTCTGACTACGGTCTGTGTTGAGCATGGGGTGTAGATTGGTAGTAGTGTATGCAGTGTACTATGAGCTTCAATTAGTGTTAGCGTTTCATGCGCAGAAGCAGAAGTATAGCGCATCGTATGGGTTATCCGAAGTGAATTATCAAAAACGTGGGAAAGCAACGATGTGACTGACAGACCGAGGAAAGTTCAACCGAGTGTGACAACCCCACGTCATCCGCGTAGCAGTACAGAGGAAGCCAACTTCGACTGCTCATCAATTACAAGGTGACTTTTTGAGGGCAACCCGGGTCCATGTACATGCACAAACTTTATGCAATCGGCCGCAGTGCCCAACTAATGTCATTTCGACCACTTCGACATGTTCCACGAGTGAACCATCAACGTTTGAGAGGAGAACATAGACCATCCAATATATTATTTAGGGTGGGGTGGTTGTAAGAATAGCGTCATGTTTGCAGATGAATCACGGACATGAATAAAGCCAAACACGCGAAGACATCAGGCCTTGGTCTGCAAGATTGCCAGGTTTACGGTCCATTAGATAAGCCTGGGATCATCTGGATTGTCGGATTCAGCTGTCAACAAGACCAGTTTCAGAAAGACAAAAAAAAGGGAAGACATGATGTAAGATATATGAAACCTGTACGCCTCAATGTTTGCTCATATTAAATCTTGTATCCAAGCTATAGTTGGACCCACAGGGTACCAGAGAGTCCGTTTGAAGGTTGACTTTTCCAAACTAAACTCTCTTTTTGCTCTGACGTTGTAATAAAAAGTATCAAGATTTGTGTGATTCGTTTTACAATGTGTGTATGTACTTTGTTGGAAAATTAACAACAAACTTCAAATTTCAACTATAAAATGTAATGCACGGCTTATGTTCGGTAAATCATAATTTGAGTATCAACATCGCGTTCCTTATTAACGCAGGGTACCACGTCAGTTAGGCAGCTTTCGAACGAAGAACAAACAACTAGTTGAACACGAGTATCACACCTGTGGCGTTCGCGAGGTTTCTTACAGAGTTGCCCCAGAACGTACTGTGCTCTTGTTTACATCCAAAGATTTTATGAACTACAAGCATTTGTACCTGTTCACCGCACAGGAATTTTCTGAGCATTATGTGTTACCTTCGGAAATTTATGCGTAGTAACATGGCTCTATTCACACGTTTAATGCGACATGTTAGAATTATATTTTCGTACGAAAGCGTGTGACAGTAACTTGAAATAGGATGAAACTGAACAAAGTCGAGAGAGAATAATGGCGATTTGCGAATTTATTGTACGGTACAGTTCCTTGTTTGAAGTTGTGTGAAATTCCCCGTCGTTCTCAGGTTGAATATTGTATCTCTGACCACTATCATGCATCTCTGACACTGATGATACCTCCTCTAATGTCTGTTCGGTCGAAAAGATTAAAATGGTTCTTGAGCTTTTCCCGTTGCCCACCTTGAAGTGTCATGCACGACATGCACCACGGGACATGGACTAAAAATTCAATTTCTCGTAATAATCTGCGTTCTTATCCGTCGTACGAAAAATGCCTACATGGCATAAAGGGATGGAAATAACTTAAACGTTTGCTGTATACAATCTTTTCATAGCCCTAACGTTAAGGAAAATATTTTGTAATAATCTTCTTCTAAATACCAACTCCATGTGATTACCGTGACATCATATGCACCAGATAACACAATCCTGAGTGAGTAGAAACTAAATACGTAGTTTTGATGAAATAAGTAGAGCAGTCTTCCACTTCTACGTATATGCAAACAGATAGATAACCAGACAGACAGACACCAAAGGAAAAATTTCTACCTCTTGTTACCTCGGTGCTGGTATGCATTAGGGGGGGGGGGGTAATTTTAAAGCCGAGAGAAATATGATGCTTCCTCTGATTTTCTCCAGTTATGGATCCTTCAAATAACGGTATGTCTGCGAGGGTGTCCGTCATTGTCTGCAGACCACGAAACCCATTTATAATAGTAATATTCTCCGTCATTTGAAGAGTAAGCGACATTATGTGCAACAACAGTTTAAAATAAAAGGGCGTTTCATATGTTATACTCTTACAGACTTTACATATAAATAGTGTAAGAGAAAAATGAACAAAACTCTTTTGGTCTTCCTATACAAACTCTTAGTTTGGCCGTCATATAACCATTAGTGTAAGGGAAAATTTTTAAAAATACTCTTCTAGTCCTCCTGTAAACCCCCAGTGTGTTTAGTAATTTTTAAATGATATGCATTTTGAAAATGCTCTCGGATGAGTACACTCTAAATATGAAGTTTGTTTGAGATATAATCAATGGTGTAATAGGAAATGGAAACATTTGGTCTTCGTATAAAACCCCAGTCTCGTAGGTGATTTTTAAATGATACGCATGTCGAAACCTGCACTTTGATGAGTAGACTATAAATATGAAGTTTTATCTAGATATATTCAATGGTGTAAGAGAAAATTGGAAATCACATTTCTAGTCTTCGTACAAGCCCTCAGTCTCTTCAGTGATTATTAAATGATATGCATATTGAAACCTGTTCCTGAATGAGTATACTCTAAATATGAAGTTGGGTGGAGATCTATTCAGCCATTTACCCATGATGGTGGAACAAACAAACAAACAAACAGACTACCTGACACGAAAGCAAAAAACTACTGATGCGATCTCCAATTGGCCTGAAACGGATGAATATATCAAAACTTGGCGAAATAAAAGACATTACAGACAACGGACCTCACTAAAATTATATTTATAATATTTTATCTTATGTACCTTCTGTGCAGAGTGTGTGATAAACCATAATGAACTTTACTCTGTTCAATGTGTTCTGTTGTGTTTTCTTTCCTCCAGTTTAAGGCTCTTACAAGTTATTGCAAACTCATGAAGACCTGATTTCCTAAAAATTTACGATAATTGGCATGGTCGTGTATTTATTGTTGCCCAATTCTAATACATCACCCTACCACATGTTTAGGCTTATCTATCTAGTAAACTAGAATTAGTCCTAAGATTTGGTGGATTAAATCGATAGAACTTTACAAGGAGTATGACGTTAATATGATGCATATTAAACTACGACCACATTCTCTGTATATATACGACACACAATATATACACCGCAAAAAAGAAAATTGTTTGGTTATCAAGAATGCATTGGAATAATAAAGTTACAGAATGTTGTTTATTGTATCACCGAGACGCACAGCCCGGATTGTTTCTTCCAAACAGAGTATTAGATGAGAGTATTAATGAATCGTTTGTTGTGAAAGTTGTCCCTTCCTCACTCTGCCTTAGTACCGTGTATGGACACAGATAGGTCTCATGACAAAGATGGGTTAAGAAGGCTATGAGTGGGAAGGAAGCGACCGTGGCTTCAATTGAGGTACACCTACCAGCATTTGTCTGGTTTGAAAATGGGTAACCATGGGAAGCCACCTTCAGGATTGCCGACAGTGCGGTTCGAATCCACTATCTCCCGAATACCCTTGAATTGTGTAGCCAAGCATTATCCTCCTGTCTCAGCCATGAAGGGCACCATATGCGGCCTTAGGATGTCATGCACGTATCACTGTCCTGTCAACGTCCCTCGTGTAATTAGTACGGGTGACCGGAGAATCAAATGATCGTCTCTTCTGGCGGTTAGTTGAGGGCCTCCTGAGCCCAGTTAATGTATGTGTGTTTGGGAGTGTGCCCTAACAGTCTGGTCAGAACGATCGTCCAACTTCTCCATTCCAATAATAGCGCCCCATTTCAAATTGGGTGAAATCTTTCGATTACGTCGTAGAGGCGTGTGAACTGGTCGACGAGCATTCCACAACCGGATGCTATGTTCCACTGCAAATGTATAGCCTCAGCGAGTCTTCATATAGGATGTGGGTAACAGGATGTGCTTGACCTTTGCGGCAAAACCTTTCAATTAATCACGTTATTACGCTAATCGTTTACTTTCTGCTTGAAATGTAACTGCGTGCATAGTTTTGCAGCAGAACGACAACTCCTTCTCAGTGAGTGTCTTTCTTGGCGATCAATGTATAATTGTCATATGTGGTGTGATTATTGCCACTATATTCTTAGATTTCGTACCACAGAAGTCGTCGTCTGAAAATCTCCATTTCGACAACTATTGAAATTTGTAATAACGTATGTTGGGTTATGTCGATGTAGGATTCAACAAAGGGTACAGGTATGTCCCTAAAATGGATATTAATGGCTTTTGAAACCCGACAAATATACATAGGCATGTATCTGTTAGAGAAATTAAAATATTTCTCAATGGCACCGAAAATATACCTCTGTTATTATCTTTTGTTTTATTCTCCAAATGAGTTTAGAAATATCTTGGAGTCAGTTAGCTGCTTACACGCAAACCTTTCGAGGATAAGACAATTAATATAAGAACTGCCGTAACGATCCAGGTATTTTGTTTATCAGCTTATCAGCAAAGTGCTTACAACTATTTCTGAGGCGACCGTATAATTAATGGAGAACAAGATGCTTTGAAGATATTGTGGTCTCAGACCTCAAATGGGCTCCCTGGACCAGATTTTCAGTATGCACCGGAAACGTTCCCTACTAGGAAAAGGGAATAATTATGCTTGTGTTTCGTACATTAGGGTAAGCATATAATACTGGTTGAATAGGTGCTAGCCATGAGCGATTGTGTGTTCACGAAGATGTTGTTACACAAAATCAAAGGAATTTGCTGATGTTGACTACCACGTTGATTTATTAAGAAGGAAGTAATACTCTACAGTGTCAACTCAGATAGTGTAACTTCAGAGCTTTTAAGTGTGTCAAAAACACATATCAAACATATAAAACTCTAACATACCTGAAAAAGGACATATTACTACGCAAAATATGGCAATTATATTGCGATTTGGTTAAGATATGGGGATGTTCTTGTAGAACGAAACACGTCCTTCTTTGTTTATGATGATAATGATGATGATGATGATGTTTGTTGCTTAAAGTTGCCTGAAATCTAAGGTCATCGGCCCCCTATTTTACTAGTGGTTTACGTCGCAACGACACAGATAAGTCTTATGGCGACGATGGGATAGGGAAGTCCTAGGAGTGGGAAGGAAGCTGCCGTGGCCTTAATTAAGGTACAGCCTGGTATGAAAATTTGAAACCACGGAAAACCATCTTCAGAGCTGCCGAGAATGGGATTCGAACCCACTATCTCCCTGATGCAAGCTCACACCGCGTGAATCTAACCGCACGGCCAACTTGCCCGGTCTTTCTTTGTTCAATACTGGGTATTTTTACATGCACCTTATAGCGTTATGTGCGTTAAAATTAGTGTTTTTGACAGACTGAAAAGTGTGAAAAGTTACATACCATGTGCAAGTGAAAGTTGATGATAGAATGAGTTATTGATTCAAAGTAGTTAAATAACTAGGCAAGGTTGAAGTCATTTACATTTGTTGTACTTAATTTATGTGGACCAGTGTTCGAGATTCACGAATGATCAGGGAGGGATTCTGATAAGGCGACATGCCCTAAGAAATCTTCTTTGTACCGATGGCTTTGTTTTAATTGTTGACTGCGTTGGAATCATGCCATCTATTATCCTGGAACTTAAAATGTAATGCAGAAAGAAAGACTAAAAAGATGTCGGTTGGGAAGAATCTTAAAGAACTGAATGCCAGGTAGCGAATACGGAACTGGAAACACGTTGTATTCTCCCAGTATGGATATAAAATACCTAAGAGAAATAGAATGAAACTCTTGCGAACCTGGTGTAGTGAGTTCATAGAGGATACTTCCTTACATCAACGGGTTTTTAGGTTTACTGTTGCTATCCGAGAGTGAAAGCGGCGTGGATTCACTATATTTAGCCCGTAGGTTACATGAAATTCCAAGTTGACGTATTTGATCCCGGCTCAGTCCAATGATATTTGGAGGTGCTGAAATACCGCAGCCTCGCGTTGGTAGTTTACCGAATCGTAAAAGAAAACCTGCGGCGCACAACTTCCGGCACCTCGGTGTCTCCGAACATCATATAGTTAATTCAAACCAATAAAATGACCACTGTCATTGAGACATATAAGTAGCGAAATGATTGCTGGTACAAAGAGGTAGGGGTAATGGCAACACAACATCCATAGTGATGAGATGGACGGTACGTTAGGAATGAACTCGATTGTTGAAGGTTATCGTATGGAGTCATGTGAGACTAATCTATCAGGACAGGTTGTTAAGAAGGATGTGGAGACCTGGAAGATGATATTTAATTTCTTATAAAATCAAGGTAAGAGATGGAGAAGTAGAAGGGACTGTGGATAGTCTTAGTTCATTCATAGAGGCTTGCAGACTGAACGTTAAAATACATACCAATTTACAAGGAATATGTATTCTTCTTTTATTACAAATATTAATAATATTAATTACTTTATAGTGGATGGTGTATAATTTTTCTCTTCTAAATCCTTCGATGTTCGCTTAAGTAAAAGCATTGGATGTATTTTCATTGAAACACTGTATTTTTTGTGCTTTCGTATAAATAATCTCATTCCTTAATTGTAATGAAATCCAGAGTGAATTACTGATCTGTCTCGCTAACGACGAGTCATTACGTTCGGAATGGGACTAGCAGACACACAGGTATACTTGCGAGCACTTTGCCTCTAATTGATATATTCTCTTGGTACACAGTTTGCTTCCTTTATCGTGATATTGGTTATGGCTGAGAACATTACCTGACAAAGTAAGTAATTGCCTGTGCTGGGTCTAAGAAAGAGAACATGAAATGGAATTCCCTGGAGGTGACTCTACAGAATTTTAAATGGCACTTTTTTATTATCCCTTCAGTTGCGATATTTTTGAGACACAAATATTCCTTAAAGTACGAAAATCAACGACACCGATTATTCACATATATTACACCCTCAAATGTTACCGACCTCAACTAGGATTTAATCATCATATTAATCGCAAATCAAGCAAGCCTGTAGATTTTATGTGACTGTTGATACAGTAATCATAGCCACGGGACCTGCAGTTTGATATGACTGTTTATACAATGAACATTGCCACGGGACCTCCAGTTTTGTGTGACTGTTGATGTAGTAACCATAGCAATTGAATCCCCATTTTTAAGTAAAATTGTTTCCACAGGGACGAAATTATTCATTTCAAATATTCCACCTGCATTAGGCCAGGATTCGAGCCGTGGCCGCATTGATGACAAAACCAGAGATGATGCCACATGGTTACCAACAACCCCCGAAAGATTGGGCTGAATGTTAATTTCAGTTCATAACTTACTGCCTAACTTGATAGAGGCCTATTTATGGGTCCGGATCCTTGGGTGAATTGTTTGTGCAGTTAATTTCTGTTTATGGGCCCTGGGTTGGATTCTGTTAATTTTAGCTACGTCTAGTTTATTCTTCAGGTTCGGGCCGTGGATGCTTGTGTTTTGTCGACACGCACCAAACTTTACGATTAACTACCACAGGAACAAGTAATAGTGCGTGTCCTAAGAATCTTTCGTTACTTCATTGCTAATGTCTTCTGAACAGGGAGAGCTTTTAACTACTTTTAATATTTTAAATTTTGTCATTCATTCCAGACGAAGAAGCTAAAGTATTAGTAGCCCTCAGAACCCCACCTTGAACCTCTCTATTTCACGACCAATATGTTAACCGGTTGCACTAGGATCATCCACAAAATAGAGTGACATTTTCAGACTGGCTGTCTTTGAAGACTTCTGTCAGACAAAGAATGGATTGGTATGTCTCCACGTGATGATACCCGGAGTACTCAGTCCTACCAGGAAACGACACATATCCAGGTCCTTTCGCCTTAGAATGACTACCACTTTAATATAATTCGTCCTTCAAAGCCATTTCTGAGTTTCAGAAGGTCTGGTCCGCTCTCAGTATTCGTGAACGTAATTATCCGTATTTTATTTCTTCGTACTCTGTACGCAGTCAACGGCCTTTTTTATCCAATCATAACTGGAATAAATTATCAAATCACACGTAATTATCAATATTATATCAACATACGTTATTAGGCTGAATAATAATAGTAATACAGGATCAGTTACCGCGTGAAGCTATTTGCATTTGACGAATTTAGTCTGCTTGCATGTTCGTTTAGGTATTCCAGTTTACAAGACTACAGAGGAACTGGAACTACTGTATACTGAGTGATCTACTGATGAGTTCTAAGTAGGTGTTTGGCTAAACATGGAATTCGATCGTTTACATTCCAGTATTGTACGACATGACGTGTCGAATGCACATTTCTGTTCTACAGAAATCAGCCTGTTTGGAACCCAAGATCTTGAAATCCGCAGTTATACACTTTAACACTGGTCCATGGAGCGAGTCAGACACATCTAGTACGGAACAAGTGCATGATCCTGTTGATCGCAGCGTTCCAAGATCCATTTATGAGACCAGAACAACCACTCAAATATGGAAAAGTTACGCTTTGTTTATTTGCCAAAACTGAGTAATGTCGGTAATAGTAACGTATGAAAGCTGCAAACAATCGTGGCGCTTTAGACTATAACAGAGGAAGTTGCTGAATATCGTGTTTCGTTGTACAACTCGAACTTACACTCTGCATGCCTTGTGTGTGTTTGGGGGGTTTGGGCGGGGGTGAGTGGGTGTACGTGCGTGTTTCATTTTTTGGTTTGCGGGTTTGCGGAGATAAAAAGTAATGGCACCAGAGTAGCAATAGGTTGCTTTAGAAAATTATCGGCACTTTTAGGGTACATCTCACGTTACCGTATTATACAAAACTCACAGTTTGCCGTTTCAGATTATTCTTGTTACATACGTTTGAAATCGTCCCATTAACGCTTGCAGATACCAGTAAACTACCAGTCACCATTGATCTGCATTTAGGACAGTCACTCAGTTGGAAGATTCACTATTAGTTGTTTACAAGTATTTCCGTAAATAATTTCAAAGAAGTTGAAAATTTATCTAATATCGCACTTGGTAAATTATTCCATTTCCGCTCCCTATAACCGAATATTTGCCCCACTTTTTCCTTGGACTCCAATTTTATCTTCGTATTAAGATATTTCCTAGCCTCCGTGGCTGAGACGGCAGCGCGCCGGCCTCTCGCCTCTGGGTTCCGTGGTTCAAATCCCGGTCACTCCATGTGAGATTTGTGTTGGACAAAGCGGAGGGGGGACAGGTTTTTCTCCGGGTACTCCGGATTTTTCCTTGTCATCTTTCATTCTAGCAACACTCTCCAGTATCATTTCATTTCATCTGTCATTCATTAATCACTGCCCCAGAGGAGTGCGACAGGCTTCGGCAGCCAGCACAATTCCTATCCTCGCCACTAGATAGGGGCTTCATTCATTCCATTCCTGACCCGGTCGAATGACTGTAAACAGTCTGTGGATTTTCATTTTCATTAAGATATTTTTAATAAACTTATTCATCTACTGATGTAATTCCACGCCATTTCTCCACTGGCAGCTCAGAACATATCGCTCAGTCGAGCAACACGTCCACTTTCTCCCAAATCTTGCCAGCCCAAATTTCGTGACATTTTCGTGACGCTACTCTCTTGTCAGAGATCACCCAAAATAAAATGATCTGCTTTTAGAATTTTTTCCAGTTCTAAACAAGCAATCATGTTGACGGTCCCCTAGGCTGTAACCATACTCTAGTTGTCGTCCGACCAAAGACTTATATGCCTTCTACTTTACATCATTAATAAAAACCCTAATACCTTCATATCCATATGAAGAGACTTGTGACCTTTATTTACAGTCCCGTTTATGTTATTACCCCAATGACGAGTATTCAATATATTAACAAATAGGTACTTAAAGTGATCCCCACTGAGCGAGTTCGCCGTGCGGTTAGGGTTCCGTAGCGGCGAGCTTGCATTCTGGAGATAGCGGGTTCGAATTCAACTGTCAGCAACCCCGGTGATTTCGGTGGCTTCCAATTTTTCACACCAGGCAAATTCTGAGGTTGTTCCTTAATTAAAACCATGACTGATGCCTTCTAATTCGTAGCAATTTCCCCATCCTTCGTCGCTGGAAACCTTTGACGTGTTAATGCGACGTTAAGCCATTAGTAATAATCAAATATAAATGGACAAGTGCTCATCATAAGGAAAGTTCACCCCATCAACGCAGTAATTAAAACAAAGAGGACTTTCCCTCTTGGTAGTACTTACAACATGATTTTTCACCCCGTATACCATCATACAATTGCCTGCTGTCCATCTCACAACAGTGTCGATGGACTCTTTATCGCTCACATTGTAGTAATTTACTTATTACTGCTTATAACTTCATCTACAAAATGCCTAATTTCTGATTCTAGTTCTTCGCCCGTATCATTTATATAATATTAAAGAAAATGTCTATAATGCATCACATACTCTAATTCTCTGAGTTCAATTTTCTAGAAATACAGCACCCATTCAGTCATTCTTTTACCTAGTCCAGTCGCACTAATTTTTGTCAGTAGTCTTCCATGATCTACCCTATCCAAAGCTTTACATAGATCAATTGCGATACAGTTAATTTCACCTACTGAATCTAAAATATCTGCTACATCCGTTATATCTTGCTGGGCACCTGCATTTGAGCTTCATTGGAATAACATTGCCTAGGCCTTTTATCAGCCCAGTTGGATATTTCGCAAACATGGCTAATATAATGAGAAAAAATAATTTCCCAAAGCTTACATACAACACGTTTCAAGCTGACCGGCCTGTAATTATGGACTTTATGTTTATCATAATATGTTTTATACGCAGGTGAAACTATAGCAAATCTCCATTAATTTTATATAGTCCCTTCATGCAAATAGTAAACAAATACGTAATTCTGATATGGTACTATATCCCTACCCATTGCCTTTAGCATATCATCCAGAGCATGTATCAATTCTATCTGATTTTCTAGTTTTCAAATCTTATACCTTATTGCAAACCTATTTGTGTTCGTAGGTGAATTCCAATACTTCTTTAATATTACTTGGACATCGTTCTTTTAACTAGTAACCTTTACATACTGCTGAATGTATACTTCTACATTCTGGAAATCCTCACTCATACCATCCGCATTGCCTCAGCGCGCTGCCAAGGGCTGCGTTGTGGAATTAGCACATTCTAGCGCTGTCTACATTGGATCATGAAATCTAGCACTCGACTCCTGGGAACGCCAATACAGTACCTATATTTTCCATTTTTCACTAAAATTCGAATCGCTGTCAACTATGCTTACCATCATGTTATTCTTAGCTGACTTCTTCGCTAGGTTCAATTTTTTAGTAAGTTCCTTGAGTCTGTCCTTACATCAACAATCATTTCTCACTGAAAATGAAATTGCGTATGGCTTTTAGTGCCGGGAGTGCCCAAGGACAAGTTTGGCTCGCCAGATGCAGGTCTTTCGACTTGACTCCCGTAGGTAACCTGCGTGTCGTGACGAGGATGAAATGATGATGAAGACGAAACGTACATCCACTCCCCGTGCCAGCGAAATTAACCAATTATGATAAAATTCCAGACCCTGCCGGGAATCGAACCCGGGACCCCTGTTACCAAAGGCCAGCACGCTAACCATTTAGCCATGGAGCCGGACACTTTCTTAATGTACCTTCCCCTGTCCTTACTTGGCCTAGCTCAGAACAGACGCTGCGTGGTACGTTAGGAAATAAAAACATGGGTCGAAAGATCTATCTAAAATTTACTTCAAATCATAGGACAGGTTCTAGAATACATATTCATAAATGAGAACTCGATCGAATAAAATAGGTAAAAAAGTTTATTAGCTATTGAGCATGAAGTAAGAATAGCCATCTTCCCAAATTAAATAAATTAATTTACAGAAGTCCGCCTCTGTGGTGTAGTGGTTAGCGTGATTAGCTGCCACCCCCGGAGGCCCGGGTTCGATTCCCGGCTCTGCCACGAAATTTGAAAAGTGGTACGAGGGCTGGAACGGGGTCCGCTCAGCCTCGGGAGGTCAACTGAGTAGAGGTGGGTTCGATTCCCACCTCAGCCATCCTGGAAGTGGTTTTCCGTGGTTTCCCACTTCTCCTCCAGGCGAATGCCGGGATGGTACCTAACTTAAGTCCACGGCCGCTTCCTTCCCTCTTCCTTGCCTATCCCTTCCAATCTTCCCATCCCTCCACAAGGCCCCTGTTCAGCATAGCAGGTGAGGCCGCCTGGGCGAGGTCCTGGTCATACTCCCCAGTTGTATCCCCCGACCAAGAGTCTGAAGCTCCAGGACACTGCCCTTGAGGCGGTAGAGGTGGGATCCCTCGCTAAGTCCGAGGGAAAAACCGAACCTGGAGGGTAAACAGATGATGATGATGATGAATTTACAGAAATATATAGCAATATAACTTTCGCCGTCTCTTATTCTGATATAAATACGGGTCTCGAACCCAAATTACAATCTTTGTGTGGAATACGGTGGTGACAGTGAGTCTTGACGGAGGTTCAAATAAATTAAAATGCGCATGGCACGTAGCCTCGAACTGAATCGTCGCTTAACATGAAATATAGTTATAGATCCGCACATCTTGGCTTGATTAAATTAATCCGAAATAGTCGGTAAAGAAATACAACAAAAACTTACTTGGGACTGGTATATACCCACCAAAGACACTGAATTTACACTCACGGGGTCCGCCCCGGAACAAATTGGAGAGGAGTAAAACCTCACAACCTCAAAATCAGCTCGTTCTCTAATCCCCTTAAAAATGATGCACACAATAACAACAGACAAATAATACAATGGCCAAACACAGAAGGCAAAGAATAAACACAACCTGAAAAATATATACACTCGATGTCATAGTCTGGGTTTAGGTTATGAACCAAAGACCTCTATGGCTTTGGACGTCAACTGTCTTGCATACAAAAGCGGAGTGTTGCCTGTTAAAATTAGCAAATCCTGGTCAGCTGTGGAGAGAACGTCAACAACAAATATTTTACACACGAACAGGCTAACTTTTCCTTGGGCGGGATAACGGGTTTTGTGTGTACACCAGGTTCATTCATTTGTGGCATGGTCACTCTTCACCAAGTCTATACCTGCATAAATACGTCATTGGATTAACAGCCCTTTTCTCCGCACTGCTTTCAGAAACAAGACTCGCCTTTCAAAACACGTTGTCAGGCCGGAGGCTCTCTGACATAAACATGAGTCATGTTTCTTTGCTAGTGGCTTTAGGTCACACCGACACAGATAGGTCTTATGCGACCTTGGGATAGGAAAGGCCTAGGAGTTGGAAGGAAGCGGCCGTGGCCTTAATTGAAGTATAGCCCCGTTATTTGCCAGGGAAAATAAACCACCTTCAGGGCTACCGACAGTGGGATTCGAACCCAATATCTCCTGGTTGTAAGCTCATAGCCGCGTGCCGATAACAGCACTGCCAACTCGCTCGGTATGAGTCTTGTTATGACAAACCAAATTGCGTCCCAATATTCCGAATATAGGCTACTAATCAGCCTGTACACAAACTCACATTTCTCATCTCATATGAGGATAGCATACCCTCTTTACGGCTTCTCACGGCCTCGTATCTAGAATATCCAGCTTCGCATCCAGGCTCTCACTCGGCCTATTCTCACCTCTAAGCCTCCCTCAGGCTATTTTGTCAAATATCTCACTGCGATATAGCACATATATTTTGGTCATTTCAGGGCCACACATATATCCTTACTAGATTCGGAACATCCCCCACACGACTATGGTTTAATCTTTCGCGAGATATATAAAAGACCCTCCAACTCACTCTGAAGAATTTGACACTAATAAAAAAAACACGTAATAACCACTAAAGTATATCAATACTCTCATACCATCTAAAGCAAAGCTAGCGCAGGTGGTCAGCCCCAAGCTATTTAACCTACTCTTGAAATAAACATGCCTACAGCATTGAAAGTTACACATTTAATATTTTCATTACAGAAAAGGCCCTGAGTCAAATCTATAGTTACAAGTCATTCTTATATGCAGTTCAACTTATATGAAACCATCCGTCATTGCTTCAGCACGCAGTCCAGGGCTGCGTTGTGGAATTAACACATTCTAGCACTGTGTACACCATATCCTGAAGTCTGGCACTCGACTCCTGGGAACGCCATTACAGATGCCGTCTTCTTCTCTGATCCTCGGCAAGTCCTGCAAATTGGATGATGCAGTATAACACATCACTTCGCTGCCTTGCATGTATTTGCACACACAATGCCGCGACGTAGGCCAGATACACTGCTACTAATCGTTCCGGACATAAGTAGCGCCTATTACGGGTATGATACCCGGTCACAACAAGTGCGTATGGCAGTTAACGTACACGTACCGCACTAAATCGATCTGGTTTCTTTGTTTATTAACTCACTGAAAGTGCTCGGACGAGCTAGTCTACTGCCTAAATGCGACTTCCTCATAGCTTTGTTAGGGGCACTTTCTCTAGAGGTTTGATACGAGCGACACGCACTGCGCACCGGTCTGTCGGCAACTAGGCTGTTGCTCCTCCTCAAGCCTTCCCTTTATAGTATTTCCAGTTTCCGTTGGGCTCGGTACATCCCTGCGTTCACAATAGACTGTCATTGTGTACCGGTTGCGTCTCTCCGACGGCTGTTTGAATTCAACCAAGGAAAACCTTTAACGTGCCTACTTGTCACCGCTAGGGTGCAGATATTGCTCCATATTTCCAATCAATATTATCCAGTGTTTTACAATCGCTGAAACTTGCACTCGTGTGGATATAACATATCATATTAGCATCCTACCAGACCTGGAGTGCTCAGATTTTGCTACGTGTTGTTTGCCATACTGGCTCCACGTGACAAATTCAAACATCTTTGTCTCTTTCTCGCGATCTTCCTTCTCTTTCTCTGACTCGCTTAGGAAAGTGATCTCAGCGGTCTTCACGAATAAGTTCAAAAATAAAGCATCCTTCACACTGGGGTTTACATGAGTAACGAAATCAATCAATCACTACTGATCTGCATTTAGGGCAGTCGCCCAGGTGGCAGATTCCCTATATCTTGTTTTCCTAGCGTTTTCTTAAATGATCGCAAATAAATTGGAAATTTATTGAACATCTCCCTTAGTAAGTTATTACAGTCCCTAACTTCCCTCCCTATAAATGATTTTATGCCCCAATTTGTACTCTTGAATTCCAACTTTATTTTCATATTTTGATCTTTCCTACTTTCAAAGACACCACTCAAACTTCTTCGTCTACTAATGTAATTCCACGCCATCTCTACACTGACAGCTCGGAACATACAGTACCACTTAGTTGAGTAGCTCGTCTCCTTTCTCCCAAGTCTTCCCAGACCAAACTTGGTAACATTTTTGTAACGCTACTCTTTGGTCGGAAATCACCCAGAACAAATCGAGCTGATTTCTTTGGATTTTGTCCAGCTCTTGAATCAAATAATCCTGGTTAGGGTCCCATGCATTGGAACCGTACTCTAGTTGGGGTCTTGCCAGAGACTTACATGCGCTCTCTTTTGCATCCTTACTACAAACCTTAAATACCTTCATAAGCATGTGCAGAGATCTGTACACTTTATTTACAGTCATATTTATGTGATTACCCCAATGAAGATCTTTCCTTATATTAACACCTAGGTACTCACAATGATCCCGAAAAGGAACTTTTACCCCATCAACGCAGTAATTAAAACTGAAAGGACTTTTCCTATTTGCGAAACTCACAGCCTGACTTTTAACCCCGTTTATCATCATACCATTGCCTACTGTCCATCTCACAACATTATCGGGGGCATTTTGCAGTTGTTCACAATCTTGTAACTTATTACTCTGTACAGAAAAACATGGTCTGCAATAAGTCTTATCTCTGATTCCACTTCTGTACACATATCATTGATATATATATATAAATAAGCATAAAGGTCCAATAATACTACCCTGAGGAATTCCCCTCTTAATTATTACAGGGTCAGATAAAGCTTTGCTTACTCTAATTCTCTGAGATGTATTTTACAGAAATATAGCCACCCATTCAGTCACTCTTTTGTCAAGTAAAATTGCAGTCAAGCCAGTAGTCTCCCATGACCTGCCCTATCAAATGCCTTAGATAGATCAATCGCGATACAGTCCATTTGACCTCCTGAATTCAAGATATCTGGTATATCTTGTTGGAATCCCACAAGTTGAGCTTCAGTGGAATAACCTTTCCTAAACCCAAACTACCTTCTAACAAACCAGTTATTAATTTCACAAACATGTCTAATATAATCAGAAAGAATGCTTTTCCAAAGTTAACATGCAATGCATGTCAAATTGACTGGCCTGTAATCCCAGGAAGTGCAGCTTGTGCTTACGGGGTTCGTCTCCCCCTGTGACACGGATTACGGGCTCTGCTTTGTGCCATATTCAAATATTCCTATAACGTAAAATGATGATATTTGGAGCGCAGAATTTTGATACGGTACAGTACCTGCACCTCATTCTAAGTCTCTTTACATCTCCCTTACAATGTATCGAGTTTTTACCACTCCTTACCATCTTTAAATGCACACTACTGTTTTGACATTTTTCAACAATTGCTTTAAACTCATCCCACAGACGGTTTATATTATTTATTTACCATTTTCACCGATTATAATTACTTCTTCTAAACTCCCTCATGACTAATAGTACCTCTTTTACAACCTTTCTGTCGCATTTATCTTTAACTACGGTACTACAAAAAACGTTTCGTGATCACTTATACCATATATATATATATATCAGTTTCTCTATAGATCTCCCCTGGTTTTTCCAGCACGACGTCCAGAATATTCTTCCACCTAGATAATTCCACCATTTTATGATACAGATGCCCTTCCCAGGTTTACTTATATACCACTTGTTGGTCATGATTCCCGTCATTCGCATTACCTTCCCAATTGCTATTTGGTAAATTGAGATCACCCACTACAATCACTTTTGTTCCCATGTATTTTCCCAAATAACAAGTTATCTTGTCAAATAATTCCTCATCAGGTTCAGTGCCACCCTTTTCACCTTACAACTAGAATTTCATATTACTCACCCTTAACTATTTCGTAGTTTGCAAGTTCTTCTTTCGGGAGTGTGAATACATCCCCTCCTACCAATCCTATCCTTTCTGTACGGTAAATACTGCAGTTCTGTGAGAAAATGTTTGCCTCCATAATATCACTTCTCAGCCATGATTCATATCCTATTAAAATATCTGTTATATTAATTCTATTCCTTTCCTTACAATATTTCTCTTGCCTGCTGCCATTTCTTAATGGATACAGTGCTTTTGTATCCATCTCTTGGCACCGGTCAGAGTAAAGTGTAGCTTTCAGTCTCATCCACGGCTGTGACAATATGGAAGCTGCTGAGGTATGGATGGTGCTGAGTAATGACATTCAGAGCACGACTAGTGCATCTGAGTGTTGTGAAAAGTGTTGCTCAAAGGGTCAGTCGTGCTGCAATAGCACTTTCTGACCCAGTGAGGGAAGCAATGGCAAACTACCTCACGCCTCGTCTTGCCTAGTACGCCTCATTTTGGTGCTGCCATTGGATTTTGCGGTTTCCTTATAACCGCATAACTTTTGGTTGTGCTATTTGAGGATCCAACCAGCCTCTGGGCTGATGACCTAACAGATAGACAGGCAGACAATATTTCTACAGTTTATCACTAACATTTTTATGCTATGCTTACTTGACTTTCAGCTCCCTGTATTTTTATCATCGCTCACTAGCCCACCCTGTTTACCTGAATTTACTTCACTAAAACCTTTCTAAACATCCATATGGTTGTTTGCTCTCCGGGATGAGTAGTTCGCATGGTAGAGCGTCGACCTTCTGAGGCCACGTTGGTGGGTCCGATGCAGGTTCAGGTTAAGGCCGGTAGATATTCAGTCACCGAAACTAACTTCTTAAGGACAAAAATCCGGCAACATAGCGTCTCCAAAATCCGTAAAATAATCAGTGAGACGTAAATTCTATAACATCATTATTAATTTCTTGCAATGGCTATGAATATCTAAACTTTTGGTACAACAATTATCTACGCCGATATTTCTGACGGGGTTCATCGAGCACATTATCCTCATACTTCTAAGGTAAAACTTCGAAATCATCCGTGTATAATTAGGTTAATGTAGCTTACACGATAAATTATCCAATAGGGCCTATTTGTCGGTATGATTAACTTTAGAAATGTCTCATTTGGAGTAGCTGCGTTTAAACGAAGGATACATATCAGTTATAACCAAAAAGTATATGAATTAAATGAGCTTTTGCTTCCTAATGCTTCTTAATCCTTTTTTCTTGTGTGGCCCACCATTGAAGATTTCTTTAAAGTTGGGAAATGTATTTAACTGCGATGGTTTACGGTACTTAGGAAGACTCAAAAGTAAAGTCGGCCCTCTTTGGAATTCACATCCATTTACTCCATCTTTATGGACGCAAAACTTTCTTAGATCTCAACTGAAGTGTGTGAATAGAAACTCCCACAGTGTTATGATCGCATGAACTCTTTTCTCGGGTATACAATTCGAAATTCTAATCCATACTCAGCAGTTATACGTTCCTGAGAGGGAAGACAGGTATTTCTGGTTTTCATTTACTGCATCAGGTTGTTCTTTGACACTTTTCGCATCTTTTCTGCAAATCACAATTTCAACACGCAGTACCATTTTATACCTTAGTGAGATCTTTTCTGTTCCTTCACGATATACTCCATCATAATCATAATCAGCAAAGGTGACCACACATTTAATGGATTTAAAACAAGTCAATAATTTGTAGAGCACAGTTTTCAGGTATTGATACAGGGTAAGGACGTAATTCGTTTGCATATACAATTGCTCAAAATAAGAATTAGCGTACAAAATAGGTGCAAATTTCTCAGGAACAACTGAACCTATTCAAATGGGAGAAAAATTACATTTTGATAATATTTAAAATGAAATCTGATTAAATGTAAAATGCGAGAAGCATATGATACCCTGCTTAAATTTTTTGAGTGGCTACACATAAGAGTTTCCATCATTTTAGTATATGATCTACGTTATCAGTTTCAACTGTACGTTGTTCAATAAAAATCAAAACTATTCTACTTTATTCTATGTTTTATATTTTGCGTTGTGTTGCTCTCCTATGACTTCGTTGAAGTTGTAATACTCATGTATATATACATGTAGATTGACCGTAACATATTGTGCCACCGGGCGAGTTGGCCTTGCGTGTAGAGGCGCGCGGCTGTGAGCTTGCATCCGGGAGATAGTAGGTTCGAATCCCACTATCGGCAGCCCTGGAAATGGTTTTCCGTGGTTTCCCATTTTCACACCAGGCAAATGCTGGGGCTGTACCTTAATTAAGGCACGGCCGCTTCCTTCCAACTCCTAGGCCTTTCCTATCCCATCGTCGCCATAAGACCTATCTGTGTCGGTGCGACGTAAAGCCCGTAGCAAAAAAAAAAAAAAAAAAAAACATATTGTGCCAATGTCTCTTGCGAAGTTGGATATCTAGTCAGTTCCGCTAGACCTGGAGAACACTGATTAAGCACTTTCAGCCGGATCTTACTTGTGGTATAGTGGTCATTTTATTTCCGCTCCTCCTCTTTCCAGTAGGAGTAGTGCTGCACACCAAGGTGGCTACCTCGGCCAGCGTTGCTTAATTTAAAAACTCTCTGAATATAATAATAAGAATACGTCATTGACAATTATACGTTAAAAATATTATCATTTTAACCAAATCTATATTACATTAACAATGCCATTTGTTTATTAAATACAAGGCGTAAAAAGCTGTAATACATTTGAATACATTATTAGTGATTTTGAGACCTGAGGAAAGTTAATGTAACGCAGCCACGCAGGCTATAGAGTAACTAACATATGCAAAATCACTGACATTGATCACTTTAGAAGAAAGGCACTGTTATATTTCACCTTTTATGCTAACTAGGGAAATCAATTATATTTTCTATCCTATATAAGGAACAAGCTATACCCTTTGGTATCACATCGGAAGAGAAAGTGACAAATTTCCTAATCACGCTCATTGCTGCGAGGGCTTCCAATCACGTCGGAACTGGTTCATCATCTGATTAGTATTAATATTCACCTTCCGCTTCATCTCTAATAGCAGTGTGGTTTTGGATTGCATCACTTCGTTCCAGAATGTCTGAAGTCATCAAATCATTATCCACTGTCGCAAATACACTAACTCAGCGTCTCCAAATTTTCATCGACACTAGTCCAGGCCTTATCATCACCGATTCCATCAAAAATGGGATATTCAGCTACTGAATTATCAAATCCTTAGGGATTAAAAGAAATTGAGAAATAATTGCGTTGGTAGTCGAGGTTTTCTGAAGCGGTTTGTGATGTTCTGAGGGTCAACACTATCCCGTGCAACACTCACTTAGTTTATACCATCCATAGGAGTGATAGCTTTACGTTTCCCACACTCAGTGCCTTACAGATACCGCTGGATATTTTGCTTGTGATAAAATTGTTTCAGTGCATTTATTGTCCGATGGTAGATGGGCTGTATTTTTGTAGCTGTGAATGCTGGAGAAAAGGCAAGCTCCGTGTTCTTGAGGCCCACATTCAGAGAATATGAGCAAGGCAAGTGGTAATGAAAAATAGGATCATTTGCTTTTATTTCACCACTTTTCTATCTAAATCTCTTATCCATGTCAGAAACAGGTCGCCGGTGATGTATGCTCACGCTCGGTTTTTACAACACACGATAAGTTATTAATATAGTCGAAGTACCACGATTTCCCTGAATATCCCACCAGAAACAGGGGCAATTTTTCCGAGCCATCACTATTAGCAGCAACAAGCACCGTTATTTCTTCCTAACTTAATCCTCCCCAGTGAAACATTTCAATTTTAAAAACCATATGAATTTTCCAGAATGATCTTAACGAACAACCCACATTCGTCAGCATTGAGAATGAAGTTAGGCATCACTTCACTTTGCAAATCTGTAACGTCGCACTCCCGGACAGATTGTGATTCTCAGAAAATGTCACGAAGAATTATCCCGCGACATCCTTTGAATCTATCCAGCCAACCACTGGAAGAAGAAAACTGAACTTTTAAGCTACAATTACACAGGCACTTTATTGTATAAACGGACCAATTATTGGGGTCGCTATGCTTCAATACTGATGAAGCCAGTCGATTAAAATCCTCTACCGTTCTTCACACATTCCGGTTTTTCTTTTTCTCCTGTTATATCCTCCAGAACTTACAGCTGCATTGATCGAGTCACTATTCCATAATACCGTCCTTAATATAGACGGTGGTATCCCTAAGGAATCTACGAGGTGTTTCTGGGTGAGTGTTTCCTCCATACCTTTGAAAGATGTATGTTTATTACGATACAGAAGGCGCTTTCCGTTTCACATTTACAACACTGACCAACAATTAACATGTAAATCGAAGAAAATTAGCCAATTCTGGTACATATTGTGGTATTGATTATTACTATGAAAGAGAAAATTGAAACATAGCTCTAGTTTCCATTTTACAGAGCTTGATAACAATTACCTAATATTTTGGAAAAGTTACGTTACGTTACGAAATATTGCCGAATCGGATTGTCATTACTGTCTCATTTGTTAACAGTCAGCTATTTTCAGTTCACTCACTTACTTTTGTGCTTCTATTTCAGTAGGAATTGCATTATCTTAGGAAAACTAATTATCACCTTCTCTTAATTAATTAAACATTGTCCCGCAAAATCGTCTTCCAATAGTCCATGTATGAGACGAGTTGTGTAACGTATGAATTTTGTCTTGTGTTCTAGAAATATTCTGTTCGAGAAATACACTACGAGCAAACCTTTTAGTGCTGTGGATAACCGCTTGCAAAACTTAAAGCTTATTTTCAACACTTAGGTATGGCCTACCTGACCTGTGGCAATCCGCTGCAGATCTGCTTGTCTCAAAACGTTTCCGTAAATTGTAGACAGCCTTCCTTGCAGGTTGAACAGTGTTGGAATTACTATTCCATTCATTATTCCTTAATGTCCTTAAGGGGAAGTCATAACCCTACTATATATTTTTCAATGTATTCAACCCAGTGCTTGGTAAGTTGTGAGAAACAAACGGGCTGAAACAATTGTCGCACAATTTATGAAGTAAGACGATACTACCTTCTACATGTACGAGTAGCTCAGTTGCAGCACTTTAGACTTAAATGTGGAAGGCCTTCGGCGTAACTCTCATCGCCTGCACTTTTTTCTAATTTTTTCATCCTTTTACGTTTAAGTTACTAAAAGTTTACTTCCTGCAAAATATTCCTAAACAACGGAGTTGTACGAGTTTTAAATACTGTTTATCAACGGAGGACTAGTTTTTTCACAAAAATCTTTTTCTGTATTTAAAATATTCATTTCACCTCTATTTAACATGCTATCTTTGTATGAACGTTTTCTTTCAGAATCCACGTTAGAAACATATAACCATGTTATGTCGGACGGAGCTGTATTTGACAGGACAAACTGGCTTTTTGTAGAAGCATTAACGCTTACGCACCAACTTAAGAAGTCTTTGTTTGTCTTCAAGTTCAAAATTGTGAGATATTATTTACGTTAGTTTGCAATTCGAATTCCAGCTAAGGTTGCACATATTGCAGAATTTTACTGTATTCGCAGGTCCCAGCTGAGCCTGACATTAATTCCACTGGATAGTGCTAGACTTCTCCAGGCACCACTACTGTTCAGTTTGTCTTAGTGATTTCTGTTCATTTTCTGCTCTGTACAATAATTGAGAAGTGTCTGTTCTAAAGGTTTTATTTCCACCTTACGGAAGTTGTGGGAAAATCGCACGAAACACAAAATAAGAGAGACATGCCCATGATTAGGTTTTGTATAACGTTTAAGGAATTTCATATTCCTGTTCTGGATTGCTCGTGGCAATCGATAATATTCAACTACTGTAATGCGTGTGGACGAAATACTGATTAATATTTTTGGAAGTGAAAATAGCACCTTTTGAATGGACACTCTTCAGTTACGGTATTGTGGGGCACAGGATCTGAGCACAACTTTACCTTCCCTGGTGATTGTGAGCTTGGACCGATTAATCTATGAAAAGTATGATGATCTCAAAGCTGGTGTCGCTTCAGCTGAATCAATAGTCAGTGTCGCGCTCCATGGCTAAATGGATAGCGTGCTGGCCTTTGGTCACAGGGGTCCCGGCAGGGTCGGGAATTTAAACCATAATTGGTTAATTTCGCTGGCACGGGTCTGGGTGTATATGTCGTCTTCATCATAATTTCACCCTCATTACGACGTGCAGGTCGCCTACGGGAGTCAAGTCAAAAGACCTGCATCTGGCGAGCCGAAGTTGTCCTCGGACACTCCCGGCACTAAAAGCCATACGCCATTTTTTTCAATATTCAGTCTCTGTAGTGTTTGAGTAGAAATATTAAGTCGATTGGATTAGTCATGTCTAAACAGTAAATATTTTTGTGCATTTTTAAAAGTATGCTGTTGTTTAAGGCTGATTTAAATTAGACACATATTGAAAATCGTAGGACCACAAATTACTTGTGCTCTCAGAACTCTTTACTAAGGGATCAGTCTTTCTTCAGTTTATTCGAAGATCGGTAGGGCAACTTTAGTAAAATTGTAAATACAACTGTGGTAAATAAACCGCACAGGCATACTGACAAATACGAAGAGTAAATAAGACTGGGTGTATTGAATTTTTACACCCTACCAAGCGAGTTTGCTGCGTTCTTTGGTCTGCTGCATTCGCGAGATTGTATCGTCTCTGGTTTCCCACTTAGACGGCCACGGTTCGAATCCCGGCCAATGCATTTTTTGTAATGATAAGTCACGTCCTAGTTGTTTGGATTCCATGTACACCTCGAGGACCTGTTTATATTAACCCGAAGTAAACAGTCGCATGAAGCTAGATATGCCCGCAGCTGTCAGTACTGAGCCGCTAAACCTCCTCTTATAAGACATAATATTGTGCAACTCTAATACAGAAGATTCACACTTACTAATCAGTGTTTAATATAATAATGATATTGATTTTATGTCCGCTAACGCTAAGGTGCCAGAATTTCGTCCTATAGTAGTTTTTACGTGCCTGCAATTATACCTGCAAGAAGCTAGCATATTTGACCAACATCAAATGCCACCGCTGAGATCGAACTCACCATCTTGGGCTAGGAAAGTCAGTACTCGCCTGTCCTAGTCACTCAACCCAGTTATACGTGTTTTGTGGGTAGGAATTCTTTTCATGTTGGAGATAGTTGCCGATACGTCTATAGCTTTCATTTATTCTCTAGCCGTTCCAATATCTAGAGAATTTTCACCTAGCTCTTCCTCAGATTGAATTGTCGAAAATGGCCTTTGCTGATATTCTCATGATGTTTGATAACTGTACAATATATTCGCACTTTGAAAACGTGTGGAATTCATATGAAAATAAGTCCCTTCTGAAATTTTCTACTTCATAATTCAGTGACTGACGATGTAAGAGAATTTTATGTGGGGAAAATTGATGAATGGTAAATAAACCACTCAGGCATACAGACATATAAAAAAGCCAAACCAAACCCCATGGCACTACAGCCCTTGAAGGGGCTTGGCCTACCAAGCGACCGCTGCTCAGCCCGAAGTTCTGCAGATTACGAGGTGTCGTGTGGTCAGCACGACGAATCCTCTCGGCCGTTATTCTTGGATTTCTAGACCGGGGCCGCTATCTCACCGTCAGATAGCTCCTCAGTTCTAATCACGTAGGCTGAGTGGACCTCGAACCAGCCCTCAGGTCCAGGTAAAAATCCCTGACCTGGCCGGGAATCGAACCCGGGGCCTCCGGGTGAGAGGCAGGCACGCTACCCCTACACCACGGGGCCGGCATACAGACATATACCAAGAGTAAATAAGACTTAGTGTAACGAATTATTTCAGCCTACCGAACGAGTTCGTTACACTGTTTGGGCTGCTGCCTTCGCGATATGTTTTTTTCCTACTTCACCATCGGCAGCACTGTTTACTTAGCCTCCCACTTTTACACCAAGGGAATGAGATGAACCTTAATTAGGATTACGGCGACCTCCTTCCAGTTTTAGACATTCACTGTGCCATCGTCGCCATCATCCCATCTGAGTTGATAAGACGTTAATAGCTTACACTGACGAAACGAAGGCAATGATTTATAGTTATGGGGTTGAAAGGAAAAGGATAACATAACGAAAGAATAATCATCGGATTGGTCGCAGTGCCTTGTGGTTAGGGTCGTTTCAATGAATCAAGTGGTCGCTATGTGCTCTAGGATTCATGTAAGTGTAATAGAAAGAAAACAGAATTATTCCGGAATGAGTGCACAAGAACAAGGAATTAATTTAATCACAGGTAATCCAGCGATTCTTACTTTCGTTTCTGATCGACCTCCTAAATTCATTCTCCCTCACCGGTTTCAAGTTTGTAGAAGAGTCGTGCAATTAAGATCGAACTAAACATGTAAGAAACTAATAAGCAGCAGTAATTATGTCTGTGTACAATTTATTTGGTTATAAAAAACCTTAAAAGAAACTAAAGGAACTGTTATTTCGAGTATTGAACGTATGAGGTCACTGACTTGAAAAGTGTATTATTGTACCTCATTTCGATTAGCTCTAACTCTTACATGAATATTTCACCAAGTATTGTGTACATATTCTGTATCTGAAACTAGTAGAATTAGAGTTTAATAAATGATCTGGTAAACCATGCTTTTGAACAACAAGAGAATATTAATGCTTCCGGCCGGACACTTGCAGAATGTGTGGGTCGAAGTTTCAGCATTAAACGCAGGGCGACTGAGGAAACAATCTTAAATGGCCACTAGTAGATAGATCTATGGACGTCTTGTATAAATTATATTGGTTGAGAAGATCGTAAAGAGGAATTAACTGCTCATTCCTTTTTCTCTTCGTATTTCCTTTTAAATGCTTCCTCTCAGCGTCGTAACTTCATGTAAATTCCTTAAACTCACTATTCAGAGAATTCTCTAGTTACTGTACTCTTCCCTGACTAATGGCAGATAACCGGGCATTGAACTACTGTAAGTGAACGGTGTTTCAGTGAGAATGGTTTGTAAAACAGACCAGTAGTTGTGGAAGAAAATTTCTGTTTATGCTATGATTTGAATTAAGTGAAATTAAACTCTGTCTATCACTACCACACTGAATAAATAGGCTCAGTGTGCTGGAACAGAATATGTTTTGAAGCAACTGCAGTGGTCTCATATCAAGCAGCTATTTTCAGCTAATTAAGCACGGAGATAACTAATACCGTGCTCTCATTTTACGAGGAAACCTCTGCATTATTCAGCCGTCAGCTGACTTCCGCTCCCCCGACCACTGCGTGCGAAGCTAGCCCACCAGTCAGTTGATCCTGAGAATTGTACCGAAAAGTGTGTGAGACTCTTCCCTGTGTATTATTGTGTGTACTGCTTGTGCTTTAAGTAAGGTAAGGTAAGGGTGTATTCTGCCCGAAGGCAGGTCCGAACCTCCACAGAGGTGTGCCTGAGCTGGAGTTTACGTGCGGTAGGGTGGCCAGTTCCTTTCCGCTCCTCCATTCCCTTATCCCCCACCAACAGTGCGTGGCAACCCATCCATGTTTTGATCACGCCCAATGTTGCTTAACCTCGGAGATCTCACGGAATCCGGTGTTTCAACACGGATATGGCCGTTGGCAGTGTTTTAAGTAATCGATCGGAAAATGAAGTAACTAATTGGGTCGAACAGTGATTTTTTTTGCTAGTTGCTTTACGTCGCACCGACGCAGATAGGTGTTATGGCGACGATGGGACAGGGAAGGGCTAGGAGTGGGAAGGAAGCGGCCATGACATTAATTAAGGTACAGCCCCAGCATTTGCCTGGTGTGAAAATGGGAAACCACGAAGAACCATTTTCAGGGCTGCCGACAGTGGGGTTCGAACCTACTATCTCCCGAATACTGGATACTGGCCGCACTTAAGCGACTGCAGCTATCGGGCTCGGTAACAGTGATTTTAGAGTAGCGGTATTTTTTTTTTACAGTTGGCTTCACGTCACACCTACAAAGACAGGCCTGATAGCGACGAAGGGATAGAAAAGTCCTAGGAGTGGGAAGAAAGCGGCCGTGGCCTTAATTAAAGTACAGCCCCAGCATTTTCCAGGTGTGAAAAATGGGAAACCACGGAAAACCATTTTCAGGGCTGCCGACCGTGGGGTTCGAACCCCTGTCTCTCGGATGCAAGCTCACAGCCGTGCGCCCGTAACCACACGGCCAACTAGCCCGGTGATTTTACGGTATTTGGTGAGAGAGATGTAGCTGTAGAAGATGCGTTCATAGATGCGAAAATATTCTGACTGTAGCATTCCTATAAAATTTTGAGTTTCGAAGTGGCGTTTCGTTTATGCTTATTTTTAAATTTCAGTTACTAAATGCCTTAATTGCTGAGTAGTAATTGAATGCGCTCCCCCCACCCATCTATCTACGCTGCGGACGGTACAGCGGGAGTAGGCTGGTGACTGAATGACGTGGATGTATCCTCGTAAAATTAGAGCACTGTATACGACAGTAATTGTAGGGAAGCTTCTTCAGAATATTGGACAATGTCATAGCCCAAAGGAAACTTAACCAGAAGACTTACTTAGGAACATTCTTTTCGTTTAACGCAGTATACGCCTTTACCGAGGACCCACTTGGTCAAAACACAAACAGCGTTATAAACAGCCCCATAGCGCATGCATCTATTCTGCCGTGGTCATTGTTGCCATTAACCGTAGTTTACTTTAACACCGCGTGTGATTATAAGCCTTACTTATACACAATTTTATACAAGAAGCAGTTGTGCAGGGTAAGAAAATTCCAGGAGGCGTTTGTGCACATCAGGAAGATGATACCTACTCATATTTGCTTGCTGCTTGTCGAGGAGTGTTGCTAGTAGCGCCACTATGACCCTTGCAAATTTGCTTTAAATACGTGCTGTACACTAGGTCGACATGGACGTTAACCATCCTCCGATGTTGGCGTTTAGGAATCGGTGTGAGTCAAACATGACTTGAAGGAGACGAAGAAGGCAGTATCGGGAGCATACTGAGTTGGAACGAGGCCGTGTAATAAGGCTACGAGAAGATGGACTGCGATATTGCAGAAATATATGACAGGGATGTATCCACAGTGCATCGGTGTTGGTAACAATTGTCAAGGGAAGGCACTGTCTCGAGAAGACCGGGATCCATCCTCACACGGGCCACGAGGGAGAGGGAAGACAGCCGCAGCCGTATTCGCTACATGGCTGCGGTGGGTCGTACTGCATTTGCATCAGCCATTAGAGCTTCAGTTGACACCAGATGACACAGCGAACTGTAACAAATCGATTACTTTACAAACAACTCAGAGCCAGACGTCCTGCACTAACCCAAAATCACTGCCGTCAACGATTTTAGTGGTGACAAGCTAGAACTCATTGGAGGGCGGATTTGACATCGGTTGTGTTCTCAGACGAGAGCCGTTTCTGTCTTGGTGGCAGTGCCGGCCATATGTTGGTAAGGAGGTGGCCAGGTGATCGCTTCGAATTAAGCTGTTTGCGGCGTCGACACACTGGACGTACACCAGGAGTTACGGTCTAGGGATCGTTTTCCTTTGACACCAGGAGCAGTCTCGTCATTATCCCAAAATTTTTGACAGAGGATTTGTACGGCGTACTAGTGATAAAACCGGTTGTACTGCCATTCATTCGCGGCATTCAAGGCGGTGTTTATCAACGGGATAACGCTTACTGTCATACCACTGCTGTCACCCAACGTGCTCTACAGAGTGTCGACTAGTTACTTTGGAATGCGTGAACACCAGACCTTTCGCCCATTGAGCACGTATGGACAACATGGGACAACAAATTCATCGTCATCCAATACCTCTATTAACCGTTGCTGATTTCGCTGACCAAGTGCAAAAACGTGGAACTCTCTCCAACAAAATGGCACACGTAACCTGTAGGACACAATGCCTCAACGTTTGCATGCTTACATTCAAAATCCTGGTTACTACAGCAGTTATTACTTTCAAACCAAGTCACATATCTTTTCGCACATACTTGAATCTGTGACCTGAGATTATTACACAAATAAATATGTTACCTAGATAATTGCTTAACCTAAACTGAATTCCTCTAAACTCTTCTTGGGGTTGGGATTTCATTTTTCGCCATTGCATATTAAATGTCTCATTTATCTACCTGTGCATTTTGAACACTGTTAGGGCGAATAATAATTGGCTACTAGAATAAAGTAATAGTGATAATTGTAAATACATATCCAGCTCCTTGGCTAAATGGTAACCTAGTGGCCTTCGGTTTCGACTCCTGATGGGTTTGGGATTTTAACTTAGTATCATTAATTCCTCTAATTCGGGCACTGGGTATTTGTCTTAATACACGTCTTCATTTTCATACACCGAATTACACTGCAAACCACCTGAGAAGCGGACAATAGTGAATACATCCCTGCAGTTGGGGTTGGCATGAGGAAAGTCATCCGGCCGTAAATATGGGCTAAAATACCTATACATTGTCGACCCTATGTAATCGGGAATATCCAGGAAGAAGAATGAGCAGAGGATTATTTCAAGTAGTTAGGATGTATACATACATTCCCAGGATGGTAATAGGCTAAGTTAATTTGTAACCAGGTACAGTAAAACCAATGCAGTGAGCGAACATTTTCTACCTCTATGGAAGAAGTGAGTTCTCGGACGAAAATTGGAAACCAGTGAAAAATATCTTCAGGCTGCCGACAGTGGGGTTCGAGCCCACTATCTCCCAAATGCAAGTGGACAGCTACCCACGTGACCACAACCACATAGCCAATCGCTTGGTTTAAGATGTTTTAATTGTCGTAAAAATGGCTCGATACAGTATGAGTAGTTCGCCACTTTTAATGTAGTTTTTGGATTCACCGCCTCAACTATCAAGCCTATCTGAAGAAGCTAGTTAGTACAAAGAACCAATTATCTGAGTTATAATATTTCAAATCTGATACCTATACCACTCATAAGAACACCCAATAGCGTTCAAACGGAGCTCAAGAACACCCCGTAGAGGTCACAATTGCCCCAAAATGTGCCCAAACGAAGCTCCATAGTGCATTACAGCGCTCATAAGAGCCCAAAATAACGCTCAAGAAAGCTCCGTAGCACCCCATAGCGCTCATAAGAGACCCAATATCGGCGAACAAAGGCTCCGTAGTGCCCCATTACGCTGATAAGAGCCCACACTAGCGGTCAAAAAAGCTCCATAGCGTACAAAAGTGCCCTATAGCTCCGAAAACTTGAAGTAGTCCTGTGTCAATATCCATAAATTAATGTACACACATTAGCAATTGCGTAAGCTCCTTAGGGTTAGTCATATAAGAGCAATATATTGCAGCAATTTTGTTCAGTAGTCCCAGCTCATATCTGAGACCTCAAGGTATCCTTTGTCATTACCCTAGAATTAGTTCCATAAGAGCAACGTATCAACATTAGACCTTGCGCTAGCCCTGTACAAGCCCGTAGATTTAGTCTCATAAGAACAATGTATACGCATTAGCCCTTGCGTCATCTACCTACAGTTAACCCGTAAGAGCAATGTATATCCGCCATCTTGTTCAGAAGTCCTAGATCAGCTCCGAGACCCTGAGTTATCCCACTGCCTGATCACATAAGATCAATATGCAGCAGCTGTCTTGTCTAGTATGGCAGTAGTTTAACCTTGGGATCGAATCCAAGCCTGTAAGGTTAATTTTGCACCGTTAACTCGGGTGTCGAAGTTAGGTCTCTGAGGTTTAGCGCCCCTGTGAGGTTAGGCCTTATGTGGAAACTAGTCCTGTACGGTGAAGCTAAAACACACTGCCAGAGTTAGGTTATGGCGTTATGTGAGGTTAGGTATGCACTCTCAGTCAGCACATCCGTGAGGCCTCCTCCCAGCCAAAAAATATCTAAAATTATCGTAATATCCTGTTAAAATGTACAAATGTACAAATGCCCGTGTACGCCAAGACCCCGGTCTTCTTGATGCAATGCTTTCCCTTGACCATTGTTCCCAACACCAATGCACTATGGATACATCCTGCGATGTCTTTCTGCAATATAACGGAAAGAACATCCACCTTATCGTAGCCCTATTACACGGCTTCGTTCAAACTCAGTAGCTTCTTTTACAGTCCTTTTTTCGTCTCCTTAAATTCATGTTCGACTCACACGTACCTTGCAACGTCAACACCAGTCGATGACTAACGCTCAGGAAGTGTACACCACATATTTAAAGCTCACTTGCAAGGTCATAGCCACAGGCCATAATAGCACACTTCGTTGCCTAGACAGCAAATTTGAATAGGCATCAGCTTTATGAATTGCGTTTATCTAGCAAAACTTCTTGGTGTTAGGTTTTCATTTTCCGCCATTGTATATGTTTCTCCCTCGTAAAGTGCTTCCTCAGTGGTAGAGGATTCTTTGCAGTGAGCAAACACAGTGCTCTGTTAGCCCTTAAAAATTAGTTTCTTGCAAGCCGTAGATTGAAGATGTCGCTACGAAAATCGGTCCATATTCCTATACAAACTTTACTACAACAACGCGGTTGTGTATAAGCTCCCTAGTATGAACGGAATCGTTATCGTCAACGCTAATTCAGTGAAGGAAACTGTAATAAATGCACGAAACGTCCACAGCTGCTACTAAAATTGGGTTCTAGCAGGAAGCGTTCATTCAGCATATGAACAACATTATAGCCTACGTACTTACTACTGATGGCTAGGTCTCACCCTAGGTAAAATACACGCGCACGCATCTCTATTTTTGAGAAACCACGACATGCAGAGTCAGGTGCCAGTGGTTTAAAGTCGCAGGAAGGTTTTCGCCGACGCAAGGATGGGGAAGGACTAGAATTGGGAAGTAGCGGTCATGCACTTATACTGAGGTAGTCCCAGCATTTGTCTGGTACGGAAATGTGAAACCACGGAAAACCACTTTCAAGCTCACACTATGCGACCCTAATCGCATGGCAAGCTCGCTAGGTGGAGAGGCAGGTGCAGGTCCAAGGCAGTAATTATTTTGTAGCATAATTTTTGTGAAAACGTGAAAACTAGTAAATAGGACTACTGATAAAATGGCTGCATCGTTGTCCAATCTTCCAAATATCCACCGACAGAATATTCTCGAAGCGTTGATGTTTGATCGTGGAGTGCCTACTTTGGTTACTAATGGTCTGAATGAAATGTATTGTCTTGTAATTCTCCCATAACAGATGACTGGCTGATGTTGGTCTATTGTACAAGTGCCTGTGTATCAGTATGTGGGATGTTCAAGAAGGAATCCAAGACAACCTCTTCAAGGCTCCGGAACGTATTGGCTGCGGATTTGTTCTCTCAATAAATCGCCTGTGATACAGATGTTGTGACTGTAATGACTTCTTTCATGCAGGGAATAGCCACAGATGAGTAACATATGAACATGTTCGCCACGGTAGTATGTCACGAGTGCAGATACTTCCTACCAGCAAGCAATATTTGCCATGAGAATAGCAAACACAATGTTCCCTTCCACTACACGAGTGAGTTAATGAGTTTTAATTTTTTACCAATTATTACAGGTATGAGTTCAGAAAGTATGCACACTTAACATTAAACTGTGGTTTCATATCAAAAGTGACAATCTGCTATACCTAGGTTTAGTGAAGCTGTGGATTACTTATCTCCGTATGATAGGATACACATCTCAATGATCTCACCGATTCATCCACATTGACGATGTACTCCTGGCTCACAGAAGGCGCACTACCGGTACTAATACATGCCCCTTTCATCTTGAAATTTAATTTCGTTTCCATATCTCTATTTATTTTTAGGTTCCAGCACAGAATATAATTTCGCACAACCTATGAACTAGATCGTTTGAAGAGGTACATGTACTAAAACTGCACGCGATAAAGGAAACAGCATATTTAATTGTAAAATGGTCCTTCCATCATGACGTAACGATTGTGTGTCGTCCGTTCTCCTGTACAAGTTTGGATCGTTTTCCATTGCTGGTATGCAGTTATTAAGCAGAGCGATATCTCCTCATGAGAAGTGGGTATCGTACCTTGATTAATTTTAGTGGTCTGGTGGACCACTCTGTATAGACACTTGCATAATGGCTCATTGTCGACAACAAAATAATGGTTAAGGATATTAAGTAATTCATAGAACATTGAAAAGCAAATTATCAGATTAAAGAAAGCATTTAAAAATATAGGGAAAGGAAGTAATATTAACGGCTTAGCTTCGGAAATTGGAGGAATTTCCGTTATTTCACTCTACTGGTTGATAGGAGTGTTGTGGCATTAGTCATGGCTGCTAACTTTTCTCGCACAAATGTGGGATATGCCAGACAAATGGTAATACATAAATGGGATTTGGGAGCGTATGGTCATGTAGAATGTATGAATAATGTCGAGTATATTTGCTAGGTGTGGGATATAAAGTGTCATCCAATAAATCCTTATGCTACATAATGTTTATTCTCAGAGCTTGCAGTAACCATTACGGTCAGAGCTATCCACTAGATTGTCCAAAACAGGTTGCCAATAATTCTGAAGACGCCGGATACCAGTCGCTTCACCACCTGTGAATTTTGCAATGTTATGTTCCACAGCATTGGCTGTGTCCTCTAGTGTCTCAAACCGTCTACCACGCAATAGTCCCTTCACTTTGGGGATGAGGTCAAAATCGCACGGAGAATATGGTGAGTGTTCTAGTACTTCCCACCCCCAGCGCTGAAGTTGCGTCCATACAGCTTCTGCCACATGCGGTCTGCTGTTGTCATGGAGAAGTATGCCTCCTTCGGCTTGTAACACAAGTAATGTCCATATTCCGTCCATTCTCATGCACGGGTAATTACTGCACATGACACATCAATCTGGACCGTTGCACGTCACTGTTTCTTTCACATTCGTGCTGAAATACTGCTGTCCATCTCGCAACGGTTTGGTACGGAACGACATTAGTCCCCAAGGTTCCACAAGCTCTCCGTTATTTACTTTGGCATAGCGACCCCCGAACGTCCTGTTTGATGTACGCACGCTGTCACACAGATTCTGCACAGAGCCTGACTCAATACTGCAATCCCGTCGCCCTGTACATGGTACCTGACCAACGCAGCGCCATCTTGTACTATGTCCATGTACTGTGAATGTCATGCTTTCCGGGACGTATGACCATTGTATGGTAGCACCATACAGATATGAGGAAAAGTAATTGCCTTCACGTACTCCCCAACCTTCTTATATTTAAGATATAAAGCCTGAAGCTCATGCATATTTATGTAAAACTTGCCATGCTTATTGCCATTTAATCAGTTGTACATACTCATGACTAAACTGAAAAATTACAGACTTCTGTACATGTTAAATTCACCATAGAAATTGAGGAAATGCATTGAGTTGTGAGTTGATTTGTTGTTACAATAGGGAAAAGCTCGCAAGAAACTGGACACAAATACGAAGTCCGACTCGTTGGCTGAATGGTCAGCGTAATGGCCTTCGGTTCAGAGAGTCCCGGGTTCGATTCCCGGCCGGGTCGGGGATTTTAACCTTCATTGGTTCATTCCATTGGCCCGGGGGCTCGGTGTTTGTGCTGTCCCCAACATCCCTGCAACTCACACACCACACATAACACTATCCTCCACCACAATAACACGCAGTTACCTACACATGGCAGATGCCGCCCACCCTTATCGGAGGGTCTGCCTTACAAGGGCTGCACTCGGCTAGAAATAGCCACACGAAATTAAACCAATACGAAAAATTATTCCGAGAATGAAATTGACAGCCGAGGAAGGATAGAAGGCGTTTGCATTGCTATACATTTCTGATCATGCAAATTATTGTTAAAAGTGGGGTATAAAATTAGCGTTCGGAAAGCTTAGTAGGTATGGACTAAGCGATTAATATCATAATCCATTGTAATGAACCTTGTTAATACTGATAAAAAATGACATTATTCTTTCTTCCTCACTACAATCTTACACGATGATTATTTCGTTACTCTATATTACAGAATATGCAGCCTGATTATTAGAAGGATGATTTTTCTTTTTCGTCTAGGTACTACCGTTTTGGAAGGAATTTCATTTACAAGGTAACAAATTTATTTTTACCTGGAGAATTACATCATAACATATTTTCTGCACTGTAGACATACAAAAGCATATAATTTCATTTCTGAAGGACCTTCTCTGTACGTTAACAAACTTCCTGTCAATTAAGTTTTGTGCAATTAGTAAACGCAACATACAAGCAAGGCCGAATTTCGAAGCACATTTTAAGGCATTAATAATACATAGTCGCGAATATATCGTTTGGAGACCTAGGAGTTGTATCCTGACACCGACCGTGGACATTAAGTGTAAATTTCGTGATTGCTTCCATAGGTATGCTCATCATACGATGTCCCGTAGCACCTAAGCAAAACCTTTGGCTCAAATAAGAGGCAACAGGTATATGCATATAAGATTTTGCCTGTTTTTGTGGTAAAGCAAACACATGATTTTCAAGGGAAATTCATTTTTTGTATATTCAAAATATTGGCAATCGGCTTCTACACACTGCGCCCATCCTTCAGGTAAGTTTTGAATACCATGCCAGAAAAACTGCTTGTCTTTTGCGGAAAACCATTCGTCGAGCCATTTTCCAACTTCTTCGAAATTGCTGAAGTGCTGCTCTGCGAGCGCGTGCCCCATTGATTCGAAGAGGTGACAGTCAGATGTAAAGGTGTACAAATTGTTCTTCAGGCTTGCCTGCCCCAAGCTGCTCTGCAACAAGCAAAGCAGCTTAGCTTGAGCGCCAGCGAAGCAAGAGTGCACGCGTACCGAGCGCGCTAGTCATAGCAAACCAAAACCTGGGTTTCCCTAAGCCTGACAGGTTGCCTGGGACCCGTTCGGACTGCCGGACTTGTGTTCGGCCTTCCCCGACTGTCCAATAACTGGTGAAAATATTCGCAGTGAATTGGAAGATCGTTTGAAAGGACACGGCGTTCCTCATGAAGATATTTACAAAATTGCATTTGTAACAGGCCAGGGAAGCAATATTGTTAAGGCCGTCAGCATATACAAGCGTCTTCCATGCATGGCTCATATTATTAATACAGTCTTGAAGCATGTTCTGAACGACTCTTTTTGAAAGAAAGTGTTCCTAATGTGTTAGCTGTTATCCATTCAGTGAAATCTCTGGCTTCGTACTTTAAGAGAAGAGGCCTATATGGGAGGTTACAACCATCTATGAAACCGTATGTTTCCATTCGGTGGAACAGTTATTTTGACTTGCTGCAATCAGTTCACTCCCAGAGAGATGCTAAGAGAACTATTTTAGAGAAGGAGGGTGCCTCTGATAAAACGCTCGGGTATGATCAGAACATTACTGGCCTGGTCATAAAAGCCATTTAAGGAAACCACAGTTGATCTTGAGGGTGATGAGGAGCCGACTTTATATCTGGTCCTTCCGTGGTTTTATGCCTTAAAAGCCCATTGCACTCCATAGTATGATGATGAACAGGTAATATTTCATTTCTTTTAAATTTTAATGCGAGTCTCTTGATATTTAAATGTAAAAATGTTTTCATACTAAATGAGTTTTCAGTACTTAAAGCTTTAGAAACAAACCGGTGGTGTCTTCCTGGAGCAGAAATTTGAAGTCGCTATGTTAAACAAAATTGCAACTTTTTGGTGCCTAAATATCGCACATTAAAGAAACTAAATGCAGGAGAACAAATGTCTGTTTTTGAGGCAGCTCGACAAATGTGTGCTCAAGGTAAGATTCCGTGGTTATTTCTTCTTCATTATTATTATTATTATTATTATTATTATTATTATTATTATTATTATTATTATTATTATTATTATTATTATTATACCTATGCAAATTAGATATTTTTAATATTCTAACATTACCATAAAATGTCGATAACTTGGGCGGATATATTTTCAGATCAGATACCCAATCAAAATAGACAAGAAGTCCTTCTTCAAATGAAGAAAATTCAGTGCAACGTAAGAAAGCGAAATTTGACGATTGGGCAGAAAATTCGCCAATGATATATGATGAGGACAGTAGGTACTTGCAAGAGGGGTTTATTATTGACGAAAATATACTGTGGTGGTGGAAAAATAATTCGCACAGGCTGCCCCGACTTGCCTGTGTAGCGAAAAAAGTGCTTAACATACCCGCTACGAGTGCCTCCAGCGAGAGGGTCTTCAGCTGGTCGGGAAATTTAATCAGCGAAAAACGTCCCCGTCTTGAATCGCAAAGACTTATGACCTCGGTGACACACGCAAACGATAATGTGTCCATGTATTAAATATTGGTATGCAGTATGCACAGTCTGAGGCAACCACAAACTAAGAGAGCAAGTGGTAAAATTACACTTCTAAACTGAATAGTTTTATAATTATTTCTTTTGGTTTTCTGGGGAAGGGGTTTCTAAATTATTAAATGTATTTCAAAAATGTTACCTACAAAATTAATCTTTTTAAATATATTTATGACCTATACCTACATCTGCCTCTAATTTTCTCGAATAATAATTAATACATTATATTTATGGTCATATTTCCATCAACGGTCATTATGTTTATTTAAATATCGAAATATTCTGTTCAGAGAACCTACTTTTTACTAACTATTTTTGATAGAGAGAAATATTATTTGTTAATTAGTTACATAAGACGTCAGAATTACGAAATAAATTTCAACATAACTTTGTAATGACTAACATAATATTAAATAACCATATAAAATAATATTTGTGTTGACGAATCCTATATAAATTCTGGCATATAACAACCTCTTTCCTGTCTGCATTCACGCGAGTCTCATATCAGCACAATGAACGAGCAAACATCCATTAACGCAGCAGGAAGAAGAAAGCAATCAAGCAAGCTAACCTGTAGCCTGCCGAAGTTGGGCTGAGCTTGATCTGGCCAGGCAGCAGCCTGCCTGTACTGTTGTTTACGTGCGGCTAGCTTGCTTGCCTGCTCTCCATGCAAGCATGGGCAAGCTAAATGCGGAGTTTGTACACCTCTAGTCAGATAGTGCCATGTCGGACAGTACGGGGGGTTCGGAAGGATGTATAATCCAAGCGATTTCAAGGAGTTTTTCACTGGTTTTGCTGTGTGAGACGGCACATTGTCGTGTAATAAAATCACTTCTGGCCCATTCCGGTCGTCTTTCGATCAATGCGTGATTTACATTAATCATTTGTTGGCGATAGCGTTGTGCATTAACGGTTTCGCCAGGCTTCAAGTGTTCATAATACACAACACTTCTGTGGTTTATCAGAGCGCGTACTCTCTTTCACATTGAAATCACCACGTTTAAATTGTCGGAATCATGTCTCACTTGTTCTAATCGATGGAGCATGATCACCATATGTTTCTGCCAGCAAACGAAAATTTTCCGCAGCCTGTTCCTTTTGATTAAATGAATGAGAAAAGCAATGCGAGCCGCAAATATTCTTTTTCAGGCACAAACGTCGCATGTCCGGGAGATAGTGAGTTCAAATCCCACTGTCGGCAGCCCTGAAGATGGTTTTCCGTGGTTTCCCCACTTTCACACCAGGCAAATGCTGGGGTTGTACCCTAATCTTCGATTCCTATATTCCTTAATAATGAGAATATTAATGCCATAAATCTTGGTCAAATGCGTTTTCACTGGCAATACGTTCTCCAAGAATTCTTAGAGTGCCATTGGCATCTCGGGCACCAACTCCTTCACGGAATCGAAACTGTATTTCTTGGCTGTTGCCACATACTTTCCCTCCTAGTCTATTCTTTGTAATTTTGAGCATGATTTTGGATACATGAGGAGCCAAACTAAATGTTCCGTACATACTACAGTAGGTCACATTTGCTTTCTTTGGTAACGGAACAGTGACGGAGTTCCGAAGTTCAGATGGGCAAATACCCTTCTCGAAGTTTGTTTGAGTTAAATCATACAGGTTTTCATTGATTACATCTCCAGCAGAATTAAATAGTCCAATAGGGAGATTATCGATGCCTTGAGCTTTCTCATTACGCAGTGACCTCATTGTAAACTCAAATTCACTTTTAGTCACAGGTAAAATTGTGACTAAACTTGTATGTGACTCAGTTGTGTGTAATTACTCAATTATTAATGTGCAGAGTTTTCATGTACATTTTCCAGCCGTTCATCCTAAGTTTTTCATCAGTGATGATTAAGCCCTAGTTGTCACTTCTACCGGGCGACTTGGCCGTGCGGTTAGGGACGCGCGGCTATGAGATTGCATCCGGGAGATAGTGGGTTCGAATCCCACTGTCGGCAGCCCTGAAGATGGTTTTCCGTGGTTTCCCATGTTCACACCAGGCAAATGCTGGGGCTCTACCTTAATTAAGGCCACGGCCGCTTCCTTCCAACCCCTAGGTCTTTCCTATCCCATCGTCGCCATAAGACTTATCTGTGTCGGTGCAACGTAAAGCCACTAGCAAGAAAAAAAAAACGTCGACAGGATCACTGAACGATACAACACAGACGCCAGTGTTTGGCGGAGTCAATTTGTGTGTGCTGGTAGGTTAATATCAGACGAACAAACTGACGTATGTGGCAAATTCATACTTTGCGTACTGTTAGTTGTCGCCATCTCTTAGTGAAACCGGAAAAAGACTTATGCATGCACTTGGTACATCCAGAGAGTAAGTTCTGATTCGATGCTAATTGAATTTGGGAAAAGTGGTTTTAATATATTCTGTTTATGTTGAGTTCTATGTGTGGTAAATTATTTCTGTTGTCATAACGGGGCATTAACATTTTTATCCGTCCCTCGTAGATTACTATGTTCTCGATGCATTTGATATAGTTGTCTTCGAGGGACCAATGATCAACAAACTCTTCCAGAAAAGGAATAAGTTATTTTGGCCCAAGCCTAGGCCACAGAGGGGATATGATTAAAATAGTTTCTATTGAAGCGTCTTGAGTAGCTATGTTAGTGGCTACTTGCAGTTTCAGCAGCATTATGGGCACCAGAGTAAATAGTTAACACAATCTGATTGTCACAAAGTGACCTCTGTGTCTTATCTGTAATTTAAGAAACTTGCAATTCGCAATCGACATGTGAAATTGTGACAACAGTGCTGCAGTGACAAAATTTAGGAACAGAGCTTTCTTCGTCGGTATATTTCAACCTTACAAACGCTACGTAATTTAGGAGAAGAACACAAATTTATCGGGCTACCGACCTAGATATTCTTTATTACTATATGAGAAAAATGACAGAAATAACATGTCAAATATTATACTTACAGCTATTTATTTTCAACTAAAGTGAAGAAAATGTGCGGGTATTAACATAGCCTACTTAGCCTTGGAAAAATGCTCTAATATCCGGTAAAGTTTCAATTCTTCAATAATTATTTTAAACATCTGTCTGTACTAAGAGATGTGAGAATGATAATTATAATAATGATTACAGTGATAAAAAGAGGAGGAAGAATAACAAGAAGATGATGTAGGAGATTACGATGTGGGAGTAAGGTCAGGATTGTGATCCCTTTGAGGTCGGCCACAGGCTGCCCAATGTACCGTGCCATGCGTATTGATCGCGCCTTCCCTGCTGGTCGGTGCGGCCGGCTTACGTCTCGATCAGCTGCTAATCACAGGGATTGTCGTTACACAATGCGTACGCCAGCAGCAGGTAGTGAGCTCTTGTCGCTGTTTTAATGATAAGCCTGTCAGTGCATTGTCTTGTCAGAGCGTGGCATGCCTGCATGTTTTCCCAGGCGTTTCAGAGATAACATCGTCAGCCTTCACATTTTCTCATCGCCATGCTTAGTGATTGCCCATTCAGTAGAGATTCATTATTCAAAGTATCTTTGGCATGAGTAGTACCTAATGCGATGGTAAAATGTAGACTGGTGTCTTCGTCCCGAGGTGGCGCAGCTCTTTTCAGACACACCCCCAATGGAGGTGAGCTGCATGTACCACATACCAGTCCTCCTGCCATTCCTAAATGTCTGGCAGTACTGGGAATCGAACCCGGGCCCCCGAGGACGGCAGCTAATAACACTAACCGTTACGCTATGGTAGCGGACAACGCGATGGTTAAAGTCTTCTTTTTCTAAGCTAAAACTTAGTGTAAGAATTTATAACATAGAAGCTGTCAATCAGTTTGAAATAGTGATCAGAAGCGTAGATTTTAGGGAGAAATATTGTCTGAGAATGCAAGCGACCTATACTTCCGAAGTGAGAATTTACTTGAATTTACATCTTTTCCAAGATCAATTTATCATCCGTGGCCAATCCTGAATTTTCTTAGTTCAATATAATACTGTCCCCTACTCTACTCTTGAATGCTTTCCCAACAGTATGTGAATCCCCTTGTCTCAATCGCTTTAAGTACCTCCATAAATACCCTCCTAAGTCTCTAATATTTCCAAGCGTAGTTCCTAGTAATTTTTTCAGTATATGATTGTTGAAACTGTTAAGGTGTCTAGGTGTCTAGACCACGTGGTCTAGGGGTAGCTTGCCTGCCTCTCACGCGGAGGTTCCGAGTTGGATTCCCGGTCAGGTCAGAAAATTTTGCCTGGATTTGAGGACTGGTTCGAGGTATAATCACCGTACGTGATCTCAAATGAAAAGCTATGTGACGGTGAAGTCGCAGCCCTGGTGTAGTAATCCAGAAATAACGGCCGAGAGGATCCGTCAGGCTGACAACACGGCACCCCGTAATCTGCAATTCTTCTGGCTGAGCAGCGGTCGCTCGGCAGACCAAGACCCATCACCATGGGGAAGATGTACCTACATGATGTACGCAAATGTACAGAATCCAGGGAAGCTATAACTAGGAAAGTGGGAGAAGATGAAGGTTTCAAATCAGGCACATCATCACAGGATGTCCGACTCGTTGGCTGAATGGTCAGCATATTGGCCTTCGGTTCAGAGGGTTCCGGGTTCGATTCCAGAATGGGTTAGGGATTTTAACCTTCATTGGTTAATTCCAGGGGCTCGAAGGCTGGGTGTTTGTGCTGCCCCCAACATCCCTGCAACTCACACACCAGACATAACACTATCCTCAATCACAATAACACGCAGTTACCTACACATGGCAGATGCCGCCCACGCTCATCGGACGGTCTGCCTTAAAAGGGCTGCACCCGGCTACAAATAGCCACACGAAATTATATAATAACAGAGGATGTCAATACCAAATGGTTGACAATAAAGAATTCTGTAAGTGAGGTTGCTGAAGAAGTACTGGGAGATCCTTGATTCGCTCCCAGACAACCCTGGATCACACAGTCTACTCTCCAAGATCAAGGACAGCAGGAGACTGAAACAGGTTAGTAAAAGTGAAGGGAGAATTTCAAACAGATGACTTCAAAACGATATAGATCAAGAATGTAGAAATGCCGAAAATAATGATTCCATCAGAAATGTGAAGAAGTCAAAGAACTGGAAAGACGATGAAAATAACATTTCACCACTTAAAACAGCAAGGAATAAATGCCACTTACCGAAACGAACTCTAAGCACAGCATGGCGTGACAACTCTCTTTTTGCTAGTGGCTTTACGTCGCACCGACTCAGATAGGACTTATGGCGACGATGGGATAGGAAAGACCTAGGAGTTGGAAGGAAGCGGCCGTGGCCTTAATTAAGGTACAGCCCCAGCATTTGCTTGGTGTGAAAATGGGAAAACACGGAAGACCATATTCAGGGCTGCCGACAGTGGGATTCGAACTCACTATCTCCCGGATGCACTCTCATAGCCGCGCGCCCATAACCGCACGGCCAAGTCGCCCGGTAGGAGTGACAACTAGGGCTTAATCATCACTGATGAAAAACTAAGGAAGAACGGCTGGAAAATGTGCATGAAAACTCTGTACATTAATAATTTGAGTAATTACACACATCTGAGTCACATACAAGTTTAGTCACAATTTTACCTGTGACTAAAAGTGAATTTGAGTTTGCAATGAGGTCACTGCGTAATGAAAAAGCTCAAGACATCGATAATCTCCCTATTGAACTATTTAATTCTGCTAGAGATGTAATCAATGAAAATCTGTATGATTTAACTCAAACAAACTTCGAGAAGGGTATTTGGCCATCTGAACGTCGGAACTCCGTCACTGTTCCGTTACCAAAGAAAGCAAATGTGACCTACTGTAGTATGTACGGAACATAAAGTTTGTCTTCTCATGTATCCAAAATCATGCTCGAAATTACAAAGAATAGACTAGGAGGGAGAGTATGTGGCTACATCCAAGAAATACAGTTTCGATTTCGTGAAGGAGTTGGTGCCCGAGATGCCAATGGCACTCTAAGAATTCTTGGAGAACGTATTGACAGTGAAAACGCATTTGACCAAGATTTATGGCATTAATATTCCCGTTATTAAGGAATATAGGAGTGGAAGAACAACTCATTTCACACATAAGAGACCTCTACAATGGTCAAAATGCAGTTATACCTTTGAGGGAAGGACTTACAGATTAAGTCCTTATTAGAAAAGGCGTAAGACAAGGATGTACTCTCTCCTCAATTCTGTGTAATGCTTTTGGCAAGTTGATGATGGTGGACGTTTAGGAGTGAATATTAATGGAATTCCCACGCAGGTAAATAAGTCTGAAGTGATCAAGCCGTTCTAGCTGGCAGCCCATCTACCTTGCAGGCAATGCTGTTCAGAGTTCCAACAACGGTCCAGAAATACGGTATGGAAAGCAAAATGCTCGACAGTCGCGAAATTCCCAAAACTTCTTCGCTTAAATCTTGATGGTTTACATGAAGAACAAGTCAAGTCTTTTACTTTCCGAGGTCAGAAAATTTCAGAGAATGGAAGGTGCTCTACTGGATTTAAATGCCGTATTCCTCAGGCGAAAACAGCTTTTGTGCTGAAGAGGAGATTACTGTGTAGCAGCCAACTTAGCCTTCCCCTAAGAATGAGAGTGCTACATGCACTTGTATGCCTGTGAAACGTGGGCAATAAATAAAAATGAAAAGAACCTTCTTGAAGCCTTCGAGATGTGGTGCTATCGTAAGATGATAAATGTGACGTTGAAAGACAAGACGTCAAACGACACTGTGAAACAATGGAGATTAATCCTTCGCACCATCCGTAAAACCGTCGTTTTACATGGTAGGGTCACACAATGCGCCATTCCAATTTAATGAGAATTGTGACAGAAGGCTTCATTTAAGGAAAATATCCCCGACGAATACCTATAAATACCTTCCTTCAACAAGTTCTAATTGACATCCAAGCACAGAATTACTACATGTTCCAATTAAGAAAGCGCCAGATGTCAGGATTATCCGGAAATGTTTTATGGCAAATGGTTGGTTTTTAGGACTGTAAAACAATGATGATGATGATGATGATGATGATGATGATGATGATGATGATGATGATTATGACTGTACTGTACATTTATTCCAAGAGAATCGCCTAAAATTACTGCTTCAAATATTTCAGAAACGGGCTGTGCAATTGCTACGCTGACATCAGACTGCACTTAACGACTTAAAAAAAACGATATTTCATTAAAAAATTTTACTAAGATAATCAGTGTAAAAAGCTATCTTGAATCTAATGTTACCTACTTTTATTTTCATAGTGTCAGTATGCATTCTTCCATTAAAACATGCAGTGCATTCTTCGGGTAGGGGGCGTGCAGTTGTGAGCTTGCAACCGGGATATAGTGGGTCCGAACACCACTGTCGGCAGCCCTGAAAGTGGTTTTCCGTGTTTTCCCATTTTTCACCAGGCAAATACTGGAACTGTACCTTAATTAAGACCACGGTCGCTTCCTACCCAGTCTTAGCCTTTTTCTATACCATCGTCGCCGTAAGACCTATCTATGTCGGTGCGATGTAAGACAAATAGTAAATAAGAGATTCCTTTGTCGTTATCATATTCATTTACATCGCCCAGCAAAAATGCTCTGTAAAGAACGAGAATTTCAATAAATTTTTCTTCCCTCTGAACACGTACCTTTTAAACATAGGAGTGGTCTTGGAGGTTGCTGTATTCTTTTGTTTTTCGCGGTCTTCTTCGTTTCACTGAGAAAACTGATATTAAAGAACATAAGTTAGCGCTTTGTATATTTTGTCTCCATGTAAATTGAATTTTCTGGTTAATACATCACACTCTTGTTTTACAGTAGTCACGTAACACTGCTTCGTATACTTGACATCTTCACCACTCACATTATTCACATCCCTAATGCGTTTACTGGCATCATGAAATCTGCCATGTTTACAACATTTCTTTGGTCTACTTTGATGAACTGACAGTGTTTCGCTCTGTGATTCTATAATAACACATAGCACTTGTTCTACATTCTTCCGCAAATTCTTAACACAGCCTTATTTTAAGGACGATGTAGTGTGGGAACGGTGGTGGTATAGAGGGGGTTAGCTCAGGTACTGGTTTGTGACGTAAAAGAAGATTCAAATAGGCATAATTCAGATATATTATTAACTTATTGCCATATTTTAGAGTAGTGAGAACGAGCTCGATAGCTGTAGTCGCTTAAGTGCGGCCAGTATCCAGTATTCGGGAGATAGTGGGTTCAAGCCCCACTGCCGGCAGCCCTGAAGTAGGTTTTCCGTGGTTTTCCAATTTCACAACAGGCAAATGCTGGGGCTGTACTGTTAAGACGCTTCCTTCCCATTCCTAGGCCTTTCCTGTTCCATCGTCGTCGGTGCGACGTAAAACAACTTGTAAGAAAGGAAATAATAGTGACAATGTAAGCAATAAAAAGAAGAGGAACCAACAAGCAGAGTTCGAAAAGCGTGTAAAAAGGCGAAGGATTCAAAATTAGGATGTGAAAGGAATCGATAACAAAACCAATAACAATTACATTTTGAAAAGTTCAATTACAAACAACAAGTAAGGGAACCGATATACTGGCGTAGCAATAAGAACCTCAATTAAGACTTGAGGAAAGTATAAAATATCAATAACTTGTACTGGGCACAAAACATTGATTGCAATAAAGACATTTCAGATAAAATGAGATACCCAAGTACAATGCACAGTATAAAGGAACTAGAAAGAAGAAGAAATATATACTGGGGAAGAAAAGGGGGATCATAGGCAGGGATGGGAAACGGGAACCCGCCGAGCAAAGTAAAAGGACGGAATTATTATAAAAGAAGAAAGAAAGTGTCTATAACGCACTGACGGAAAATATTGTATTTAACGTTCCGACATTCTGGCATCGTGATGCTCAAATTCCAAAACTAGTTATATGAACTAATCAAGCAAAGCACTCTCACCAAATGCACAAAGTTACGAGAATATTCCATGGCTTGAATAGAGGCGAGAAAGTAATCCTTCGGTCCAGCGGCAATCCGACACCGAAATCAGTTACCTTATAGTTGGACCGAGCATTATCGGGAGGTTTCTACCTCAAAGCTGCCTTCGTTCAATAGAATAGGAAGAAGAATGGGTGGTTACTTCAATTCAGAAAAGGGCTTCGAGCCCTACACACCAGATAACTACTGAAGCTCGGGTTCGGTGACTCCCTGACACACTAGGGTTCACACTAGGTTCACCCAACGAATATATAAAGACTGCGCTCAACCTCTCAGAGAGAGTGAGATTTTTATATACACAATGGACACCATTTCTACAAACTGTGCCCCGATAATTCCGCTGCAGCAGCCGACTTCAGCCAGGAGCAGCGATCAATTGAGACAGCACCGATTCTCCGCAACACCTCTTCAACCACTGAATTTCCCACCCTCTCGCAAGCACCCCGCCTGATCTCGAATGCTAGTTGCCTTCAACCATACTCGCTAAAATCCTGGACAAGATTCTAATTCGCCGCATCCACCCCTACCTTCTGTCTCACCACCTACCAGCCTCTCAATGTGGTGTTCGTTCCGAACGTTACATCTCACACCAGCGTCTCCACCTCACCCAGTTTATTGCCGTTAATTTCAACTTAGCCCGCCAAAGCCTTCTCATTACCTTTCATTTTAATGAAGCTTACTATTCCGTTTGGCATCCTGCCCTAATTTATAAGCTTCTTCTCTTCACTCTTCCTCACTCTTTCATCCGATTCTTTGCTTCTTACCAATACAACTGAACCACCTGCATATCCATCCAAGGCCAGCTCTCTCTTCCCGGTGTCTATAGGGGTTCCTCAAAGCTGTCCGCTCTCTCCATTTCTTTTCGCTCTCTTTGTAGCCGATATCCCCCAACCACCCTCCTCGGTCCAGCTCCTCCAAATCGCTGACGATACAGCAGTCCTTGCCCCTCCCCTCCCATCATTCCAAGCCATGAACCGAATCCTTCAACCCTCCCTGAAATACTTTACCTCCTGGTGTAAGCGTTGGTATCAGCGTATCAACCTCACCGAAACCTAACTTACTCCGACCCCGTCATGGCCACATATCCGCCACCCGAAATCCCGCACATCTTCGCCTCAACATCCATAAGACCACCCTTCATCCCCAACCTACTTTGAAATACCTATGCATCACCATCGGTCAACACCTGTCCTTTCACCCTCTCTTCCTTATTGCCAAATCTAAAGCCGCCCGCAGGTCCCAGCTGCTTCGCCGACTAGCCGGCACCAGCTGGGGTCTCAATACCAAACTCCTCCTCCTTACCAACAAAACCTTTATCAGACCCACCGTCACCTATGGTCACCTTGCCTGGGCAGCCGTCGCCCATTCCCATCCCACCCTCTACCAAACTCTTTTATCCATGGAACCTCGCCTTGTGCGCATAGCTTTCCGTCTCCCACGTCTCTCTCATACCAAAGACCTCTATATCTTATTCTCCTTCCTCAAACAAGACTCCCACGTCTCCCTCCTGTTCCAAAGACTCCTGGATAAAGCCCTGACCTCCAACAAACCCACCACTTCCCACTCTGCTCACTAACCTTTAAGACTCCTCGACATACCCTATCCCCGCTCCAGTTTTACCACATCCTCAACCCATCCGTAGACCGGCCATCCCCATAGAGAAGACTGGGTTTGGGTACCGTACGCACTCTCTACACACACCATTCGTTGCTTAATCTATCTCATACGTCCCTCTAACTCTTCGATATTATGGCACCTAAGACACCACATCGACAACCTCACCATTGACCATCAAATAGCACTACCTTTTCCAAATTCTTTTACAACCGGTATAGACCAATTGTATTTTTATTTTATTTTTCCACATTGCGAAATTCTTTGCTTTAATAACAAGTTAAATTAATTTCATATTTATTGTGGAAAATTGCAAAGTGCCTCAGTTTATGCAGTTTCAAAATTAAGAAATAAGTCTGTATTATTGTATTTCCTGTGTATATATGTAACCAAACACAACCTTCAAAATGGCTGAAGACAAAGAACTAATCTAGTGATAAAAATAATAAAAATAAAATTAAATATTAAAAATAAAAGAGAGAAAAATACTAAGACGCCCACAATCATATCTCCCATTCCTATCACCTCGATTTACCCTCCCCCACGTCTAGCACATAACCTTTAGCCCCCACCCCCTCCCCACAAATATCTTGGCCAGAAAGTAGATGTTCCATACTAGGTGGCCCACCTCCCGCACATGCGTTGGAATGAAAGCTTAGTTAAATGTAACAAAAACTTTTCAGTCTGTCAATCACACTGCAATTACAGTATAAATTTATAACACTATAAACATACCTGTAAAAATACACACCAGCTAGATAGAGACGAGAATTCTTGGCCAGAGAGTGGGCGTAACCCTTCGTTGTGGGGAATGAAAACATTAATAGATAGGCAGATAGTTAAATACATTGTGATAGTACATATATCACACCCCCGAATTATACGTAGAAGTTAGAGATATTATTGTCAGTATTCTATTTTATTATTATTATTATTATCATTATTATTATTATTATTATTATTATTATTATTATTATTATTTCATTTGTATACTTTGCCATTTATATTGGTAAGCTGGAAGATATCCACATATGTAGGTATGAGTAATTTGTTTTGCACGAGTGGGAAAACCTTGCTTTAATAACTCTGGTAATTTGAATGAGTCATCTGGCTACCCCAGTGTTTGGTGATGTACTTGTGTCAGGAAATTCCATTTGTCATGTATATATCCCAGCCTGATGAGATGAGCTTGTTGTTGTATTAGGAAAATTTTGGTGATTCATGTAAAACTCCCGAGAGTTCGTTATTGTCTTGGGAGGAAGAAGTAGTTCAGGGCTTGGTCTTGACAAGAGGTTCACTCATGATTGGTGGGCAAGCACCAATCAAGACGTCTCATCTGAGAGGAGGGGGATGTTGATGTCTATAAAGGTTGATCATACGGCGGCAACCAGGAGATTGTAAGAAAGACATTGTAAGGAACAGTGTAAGGATGATTGTAGAGGTGATGGTAAAGGAACGAGAAGGAAGACAACTACAACTACAACTGACGCACTGTACGGGAAGGAAGTGGTGCTGATACACGGTACTGGAGTGACACGGCTGCAATGGACTGGACTTCAAACGTTCGTGGAGCGTAGTCTTGTTATGTTAGTGGAAAGTGGATGATTGTGGAGAGTGCTTGCGCATTAAGTATGGTAGCACTTGTGGCGGCCTAGCATTATATGTTGGTGAAAGCTATCTTAGACTTTCCATAAATTTATATGTTGAGGATCGACAGACGTGTGTATATATCTTTACAACAAGTGTTAAAATATGTGAACACAGTAGTACAAGGTACGGTATCTGTGTGATGTGATAACTGCCGATTATGAGAATCGGTAAATCGAATTGATATAGAGACAGTGAAGGGTGTTTATCTTCATACATGCACATTGTTCATCGGACCATCTACAAATGGTAGCTTAGTTCTCGCTTTCGTTTTCCCACGGTTTTCATTATTGTTGTTGTTGTAAATATGGAGTCTTCCAGCAATATTTTATGTGTGTATTATATGTATAATGTTGTATGTTGATGAGGTGCTCATGCACGGAATTTGTTCAGAATATAGTTAGCTATTTTAGAATCAGTGTTATTGATAAACCTAGGTGCAGTTCCTACCTAATTAGTCGTTTTCAGGAGGTTAGGTAAGGCCTGCAGCAGATGTACCAGTACGCAGCATTATGTACACGCCCTGGGATATAAAGTCTATCATGCTCTTATCTAAATTCGAGGGATCCATTCTGGTGAACTCTGGCGCCCATACTACGGACATTTCGGTTAATTATGCTTATTAATTTTATTAAGTTTTTTAGAAATATTTTTATTTATGATATATTTTATATTTTTTATTTATTATCATCATCAAAAAGTTACAATTTGGCACCCAACGTGGGGCTGAATGATTGGTACATCTGTTAGGCGTATAAGCGTAGGTGCACTTGTCAGGTGTGGTTGGAATTCTGCAAACTATGTTAGTGAAGTGTTTTATATGTACGTGATATGTATGTTGGAGTATGAAGAAATGTTGTAGCGAGTCGAGTATTATAAAATTGAGAAGTGGAGAGGTTGTTAAAGTTGTTGGTACTATGAATCAGGATAAGAGAAATCAAAAGAATTCCACGACATTGAGTTTATCTAATTTAAGTGAGAGTAGCGAAATGGCTGATAGTAAGAAAGATCAATCGGCAACGATATGTGAGGAATCTAGTAATCCGTCTCAAACTCAGAATGTAGGGGTTGTTAAGGAAATGGTTCAAGGGGAGGCCTTAACTTTTAGTATGATTAAATCGCTATTTAATGAAATGTCCAGTAAGATTGATAGTAAGAATGAAGAGTTGAAAGTTGAACTGTCTAGTAAAATCGATAATCAGAGTGTTGAATTAAATTCAGTGAGTTTTGAACTGTCCAGTAAAATCGATAATAATAATGTTGAACTGTCCAGTAAAATCGATAATAATAATATTGAATTGTCCAGTAAGATTGATAGTCAGAGTAAAGAGTTGAAGAGTGAATTGAGTTTTTTAAGTAATGAAATATACAGTATTAATAGTGAATTAAATTCAGTTAGTACGGAATTGTCCAGTAAGGTTGAGAATCAAAGTAAGGAGTTAAATTTAGTGAGTGTTGAATTGTCTAGTAAAATTGATAGTTTAAGTAGTGCTGTGAATGGTAGAATAGATGAATTGAACCAGAAGTTTGACCATCAAAGCAGGGAAATTCAGGAAGTCAATAATAAGGTAGAAGCTCAATGCTTGGAATTGACTGAGAAAATTGAATGCCGATTTAATGTAGTTAGGAAAGAATTTGTTGAAAACAGCAAGGAATGTGATAAGATAATAAATAGTGGAAGATAAAGTCGAAGAAATAGATAGAATTAAAACCAGCCAGAATGTTTTAGCGAAGCGAATAGATGAAAAGACTGAGAAATTGGAGAAAGACCTCAAGTCAGTAGAAGGAAATGCCAGAATGGTAGTTGAAGAAGGAATTAAAGCATGTCATGTGAAGTTAAGACAGGAGATCAGTCAAATCCAAGTAGGTAGCAGTATATGTAATAGGTACGTATCTTGTACGAAGGACTCTGAATTACCCAAGTTTAATGGTCGGCAGTTTAATCCGATGGAATTCTTGAAAACGGTGGAGAAACGGTTTTCTAAGAATCTTGACGATGGTTTGATTGATTGGAGTATGGTTGATGAGCTGTTGGATGTTGCATTTGTTGGAGAAGCGAGATCTTGGTTTCAAGTTTACAGACAGGGTATTTCGAGTTTGGAGGAATTTAGGGAGAAATTTAGTTCTAAATTTTGGAGTGAAGCTATTCAGGGAAGGGAAAGAGATCGCGTGCTATTTGGCAAATATAGACCTCAGGAAGGTGTATCTATGACGGAGTATTTCTTGGCGCATGTTCTGATCAGCCAGAATATTGAAGGTCTAGCATCGGAGAGAGATACAGTCCGCCAGATGTTGAGGCATTTTCCTGAGAAGGTCGGATTAGCTGCATGTATGCAGAATATTGTTACGATTAAGGAATTAGAGCAGCTGTTAGAGAGGTTTGATGCTTTGGAAGGGCAGGGGAGGACTAGGCAAAGTGAAGGTAGAAATTACGGGGATAATGGGAGACAAGGTAATCAGCTAGGGGGAGATAGGAATAATCAGAATTTCAGTCATTCTAGGCAAGGGAATCAGGGTGGTAATTCCGGAAGGGGAAACAGACAGTCTAATCAGGGAGTTAATCACCAGGAATATTTTGGTAGAAGACTTAATCAAGGGGAATCAGAAAGTAGGGGGCGTACGGATCAAAGACCTCCAGATCAAGTGCAGAGACATGATAATAGTGAACAGTCCATGTCAAGTAACTTAAACCGGAATCGGACTTCTTAGTTGGGTCAGATAGGCAGTCCGATACCGAAATTCCTATTCACGTGATGAAACAGGTAAGTTATGATTTAGACGTGAAAGAGGAATTATTGAATGACCAAGTGTTTTGTGATCAGGAGGAATCTGAAGCTATTATGATTACGCCTGTGATTGAAGTTGAGATTTGGGAGAATAAGGTCAAGGCTTTATTAGATTCAGGTAGTGAGAAGTCTTGTATTAATCTTAAGTTTTATGATGATGCTAAGAGGAAAGGACATGTCATAGAGGAAATTCCTGTTAGTAACACTTTCATCTTGTCTGCGGTAGGCAGCAAATCACATAGAATTAAGAGTCAAGTGGCTATTCCAGTTAAGATAGGCAATGAAACTGTTTTTCAGGTATGTTTATTAGTGCCTAATTTAGTATATCCGGTGATTTTTGGGGCTGATTGTTTGGGTAGTCAAGGTGTTAAGTTGGATTATGATAGTGCGACGGTTCGATTCTTTTGGGGTAGTTCTCGTGATTTGATGAAATTGGAGTACAAGATCGATGAGGGAATTTTTGTTCATGAGTTGAGTTGTATCCAGGTGGCTTACGATGTTGAAGTAAATGAAGTTTGTGATAGAGAGTCACAGGTAAATCTGTGTCACATGTCTGTGGAGACTGGTCAGGAAGACCAGTTCCTCGAGGCTGTGGACAGAACGAATTTAGTACAGGAGCAGAAGGATTGCTTATTTTCTTTGTTAGTAGAGTATAGCGACGTTTTTAGTGGTAAGCCTGGAAAAACTCACCTTTATGAACATAAGTTTGACATCACTGATCGCTCGAGTTTTGTGGGACCGCGGTACCCTATTCCACATGTTCATGCCAGAGCTGTAGATGAGGTTATATCGAAAATGTTGGAGGATGGGATCATTGAACCTTCAAGTAGTCAATATGTGAACCCTTTAGTGGTTGTAGCCAAGAAGGATGGGAGTGTTCGTGTGTGCTTGGATGCCAGACAGATGAACAGACGCATTGCACCCGATCAACAACGACCTGAGACTACCGAAGACCTAATCCAACGTTTCTATGGTAGGAAATGGCTCACGGCGGTTGATTTAAGCTCTAGTTTCTGGCAAGTTCCCTTAAGGAAGGAAGATCGGCAGTTCACCGCATTTCTTTATAAGAATAAGTTATTTCAGTTCACGCGCTTCCCTTTTGGCACAAAAACATCATCTGCCGCACTTATCAGGGCTTTAGACATTGTGTTGGGACATGAAACGGAGGATTTCACCACCAGTTATGTTGATGATCTGGTCGTTGCGTCACATACATTCGAGGAACACATGAGACACTTAGGGATTGTTTTTCGTAAGTTGAGGGATGGAGGTTTCACCTTGAAATTGAATAAATCTACATTTTGTGCACAACACATAACATTTCTAGGTCACACTATCACGCAGCAGGGTGTAACTCCAGAACAGATGAAATTAGAACACATTTTCAACACCAGGACACCACGTAACGTCAAACAACTTCGGTCCTTTTTGGGAGTTTGCAATTATTTTAGGAGGTTTGTAATTAGATATTCATTTCTTGTAGAGCCATTTAGGGAACTCCTTAAGAGTAATGCTAGGTGGAACTGGGGTCCGGAGCATGATACAGCTTTCACACAACTTAAGTTAGGTTTTCGAGAAGCTGTCATGCTAAAATATCCTAGATCAGACCGTGCATACTTAGTTATGACCGATGCTAGCGATAAGGGGATTGCGGGGGTGTTATTTCAAGAGGATGATGAGGGTAACCTTGGGATTGTGTCTCTAGCTAGTAGGGGACTTAGGTTAGCTGAGAAGAAGTATACTGTTACCGAATTAGAGTTGCTTGCCATTGTGTACTCCTTGGGTAAATTTAGAACGTACGTGTTAGGAACTAAATTTAAGATTATGACTGATCACAATGCTCTGATTTTTATGCAGACGTGTAAGTTAACATCTAATCGTATGTCCCGTTGGATACTTGCCTTACAAGAGTACGACTTTGACATATCTCATGTCAAAGGGGCAGACAATGTCTTAGCAGATTTCTTGAGTAGAAACCCTCAAGTATCTCGTGAAGACATTGTCGCCGAACAGTTAGGAGGAATTTTAGTATGTACTGCTAAATTTTATGATCGTAAGGAGGAGAAGTTACGTTTGGGTAAGATTAATCTGGAACAGAGGAAGGATGTCGACCTCATTCAGATAATTGGTGAATTGGAGGCTAGTGAGCCTGATACACAGATTCAGAAAGGTAACACGTGGTACCGATTACAAGGTGATTTACTGGCTAAGAAGTGTTATAACGATGTGTGGTGTGTGATAGTCCCCAAGTCTTTGACAGAAGACATTGTTTGGTTTTATCACAAGGAGTTGGGCCATTTCGGTCCGGACAAGGTTTTATGTGCTCTTCAGTACAATTTCATTTGGAAGAACATGGGAAGGGACGTTAGGAAAATTGTAGCGACTTGTGACTTGTGTCAGCGCTGCAAGCACCCCAACAGGCATTTAGAGGGTCCTAGACAGGTAGTTTTGACGCAGGCGCCTGGAGAGCTTGTATGCGTGGATCTTTATGGACCGTTAGTGTCTTCTCGGTATGGATACCAGTTTATATTTGTCGTATTAGATACCTTCAGCAAATAAGTCAAGTTGTATCCCCTGAGGAAAGCCACAGGGAGAGGGTGTGTCAATCAGATCATTGACAAGTATGTGCCTGAGTTTGGTAAGCCACTCAGGATACTATCAGACCATGGATCACAATTTTCCTCAAAAATCTGGAGAACCAAATTGGCGGAAATTGGGATCCAGCATATTTATTCGTCGATACCATATCCGCAAGGGAATATGTCTGAAAGAGTCATGAGAGAACTCGGCAGGATGTTCAGGTCGTATGTGAGCGAGAAACACAGCTCATGGTTTAATCGCCTGGACGATATTGAGCGGTGGTTTAACGTCACTAAGCACGACAGTACTGGACATTCGCCGATTGAGGTTCAATTAGGTAGGAAGCCTACCAACGAACTCGCTAGAATACTAGGTTTAGCTACAGGAGAGGCGGTACCCAGGGATATCTGTATCCAGCTGGCTAGGGATAATTTAATTAAGGCAGGTAATAAGAGAATTCGCCAGCAAAAGGGGAAAGTACAGGACGAGTTTGAGGTGGGAGACGAGGTGCTTCTCAGAGTTCCTCATTTGTCGAATGCCGATCAGAAAACGATGCATAAGTTTTTTCAATTGTATCAGGGTCCGTATACGGTGGACAGTAGAATAGGCAAGTGTGCTTATAGGCTCCTAACCACTGACAACAAGGTTCTTGGAACATTTAATATCTATAGCCTTCGCAGATATAAGAGATTGGACCTGCACCTTGGTTGTATATATTATCAATTTTAATGTATGTGTACAGTAGCAAGAAGGGATTGTGTTCAATGGTATATGAAACAATCGGAGTTGTGTGTATATAGCCATATTATTATTATTATTATTATTATTATTATTATTATTATTATTGTTTGGACAAATTGTATTTCGTGTGTGCGAATACAATGCAGTAGACGCAATGTATATATCATTATTACAGTAAATTATGTGTTCAGTTATGCCATTATAAGGTTATGTATGAAGTTCTGTTTTATGGTGAATAATAATATATGATATCATCGATTCACCAAGGGGGCGTTATGTGATAGTACATATATCACACCCCCGAATTATATGTAGAAGTTAGAGATATTATTGTCAGTATTCTATTTTATTATTATTATTATTATTATTATTATTATTATTATTATTATTTCATTTGTATACTTTGCCATTTATATTGGTAAGCTGGAAGATATCCACATATGTAGGTATGAGTAATTTGTTTTGCACGAGTGGGAAAACCTTGCTTTAATAACTCTGGTAATTTGAATGAGTCATCTGGCTACCCCAGTGTTTGTTGATGTACTTGTGTCAGGAAATTCCATTTGTCATGTATATATCCCAGCCTGATGAGATGAGCTTGTTGTTGTATTAGGAAAATTTGGTGATTCGTGTAAAACTCCCGAGAGTTTGTTATTGTCTTGGGAGGATGAAGTAGTTCAGGGCTTGGTCTTGACAAGAGGTTCACTCATGATTGGTGGGCAAGCACCAATCAAGACGTCTCATCTGAGAGGAGGGGGATGTTGATGTCTATAAAGGTTGATCATACGGCGGCAACCAGGAGATTGTAAGAAAGACATTGTAAGGAACAGTGTAAGGGTGATTGTAGAGGTGATGGTAAAGGAACGAGAAGGAAGTCAACTACAACTACAACTGACGCACTGTACGGGAAGGAAGTGGTGCTGATACACGGTACTGGAGTGACACGGCTGCAATGGACTGGACTTCAAACGTTCGTGGAGCGTAGTCTTGTTATGTTAGTGGAAAGTGGATGATTGTGGAGAGTGCTTGCGCATTAAGTATGGTAGCACTTGTGGCGGCCTAGCATTATATGTTGGTGAAAGCTATCTTAGACTTTCCATAAATTTATATGTTGAGGATCGACAGACGTGTGTATATATCTTTACAACAAGTGTTAAAATATGTGAACACAGTAGTACAAGGTACGGTATCTGTGTGATGTGATAACTGCCGATTATGAGAATCGGTAAATCGAATTGATATAGAGAGAGTGAAGGGTGAATATCTTCATACATGTACATTGTTCATCGGACCATCTACAAATGGTAGCTTAGTTCTCGCTTTCGTTTTCCCACGGTTTTCATTATTGTTGTTGTTGTAAATATGGAGTCTTCCAGCAATATTTTATGTGTGTATTATATGTATAATGTTGTATGTTGATGAGGTGCTCATGCACGGAATTTGTTCAGAATATAGTTAGCTATTTTAGAATCAGTGTTATTGATAAACCTAGGTGCAGTTCCTACCTAATTAGTCGTTTTCAGGAGGTTAGGTATGGCCTGCAGCAGATATACCAGTACGCAGCATTATGTACACGCCCTGGGATATAAAGTCTATCATGCTCTTATCTAAATTCGAGGGATCCATTCTGGTGAACTCTGGCGCCCATACTACGGACATTTCGGTTAATTATGCTTATTAATTTTATTAAGTTTTTTAGAAATATTTTTATTTATGATATCTTTTATATTTTTTATTTATTATCATCATCAAAAAGTTACAACATAGATAGTTAGATATATAGATAGATAGAGGAGAGATGCACCAGATCCAGGAAGGTTCCGGGAAACGTAGTCCCAACAAATAATAAAATGCGTTTGCTCACCAAGTGTTTCCAAATAAGAAGTCCTTGGTAGAGGATGATGATAAAGCGTGGCCAGCACGCAGCACGGCGATGTTGAACCCTCCACATACACCACTATCAAGACTGGACTGAGGAAGGGACGGGAAGTCTCAGTATATATAGGGCATGTGGAATGTTTTGGAGACATACGAAAATATTCGAGAATGTTGGCAGAAGATGACATATTCATGATCTGACGACGAAGCGCTGAGCGAACAGACAGGGGCATGCGGCGTTTAGTAATATGACATGCAGAGGTGCGAGATGTTGGTAGTATGGCAGCGATGCAGTAGTCGACGACGAAGGTGAATTAAGTAGCATGAAGACTTTTGGGGAATGTTACAGTAGTCTGCTAGCTTTGAGAGTATAACTTACAATACTGACATAATAATAACAATAAAGTTGAACCTAAATAGACCAACATTAGTAATAAGCCGTTCCTCTCGCAAATATAAGTGAAATTTCCCAATGTTAAATGGGTTATGATATATTACTATTCCACCGGGTACTTTGATTGGTTTTCCCCCAATGTGCTATTCATTCCTGCCGACTTTTAGAGAACTATGTGTTTTCGTTTCATGTTCCAATGTGCTGGAATGTACTGTATTATTACACGCCTAGAAGCCGATAGCACCAAAATACCCGATTACACCAAAAGTGGACTTCCACAGTTTCCTCTGTACCCTTATTATGACTCTGAAACCTACGTCCGGCAAAAGCTACTGACGGCTGTGATGTAGAAAAGAACATACACTTATTTTGTCAACTGCTAAACTTTAAAGTGAACTCAAAGGTGTTTCATTGTTCCCTAGGATCCGAAAACGTCACCTTTGATACATCAAACGACTATTTCACGCAACTAAATTTAAGACATTCCTGCTATACTGCAATATATTGCACCCAAATTGCCTGTCCCCATGGGTACAATTTAGTATTAAATGAGGTCCCAAATACTTCTTACATTAGCTACAAATGTTTTCCAGTCGTGTGTTGTGAGTGTACCACGTCTGACCTCATGTCCGGCGTCCCATTTCACTATTTTAATCCTGGACCGTGAGATAGAACGGAGTTAACTCACAATAATGAGTTAAACTGACTAGCCGTCTCATATGAGGAGCAGCGGACCTGGTTAGGAATGCCAAGCAATATCACTTCCGCTATAGTAACGCTGACCACTTGCCATTTCAGTCATTAATGGGCTGTATGTGCCATGAGGTTTTCAAATATTCAATTTTTTTCTACAAAATTATTTTTCAGAAATTATCCTCAGATCAATATTCTCCTCCTGTTCATGGGTTGAATGGTCAGCGTAGTGGGTGTTCGTCAGCCTGGTCGGAAATCAAACCGGGGTCTTCTGAACCGAATACTACAATACCATTCGACCGTAAAACTGGACTAAGTGCCGGAGCAAGTAAATTGGGGCGAAATCCACTAAGAAGATAGGAATGAATATTCTACTACCGAATGTTCTGCTTCAAGTTTTATACAGACTTCCAGAGTCATTTATACATAAATCGCAACGATATATACAGGAGTACTTGGCTCTTAGCACAGAAGCCAGCTTAGAATTGAGGACAAGTTTACTTCACTCACAGGACAAGCCAGATATTGTATTTTGTAAACTTCGGGACGTCTGATATGTAATCAACCACAGTTGTGCATTCGGTTGGCAAGTGGTCTACTGTGTCCATGAGAGTGTATACAATTGTGGCTGAGATCAATACGTATTCCAAAATGGGCAATTCTGTGTCGTCAGCTTCCGGTACGTTGAAGAATTCTCACGAGACAAATTTCCGAAGCGGCGGCTTTTTTTACGACTGTTAGTGGTTACAGCGAACGTTATACAGATAGCATTATAATATGTATTTTCAGGCGAGAAGAGTAAATGTGCGGTAGTGCACAATGTTTACCTGTCTCTAGTCGGTATGACTTTACATGGATGACAGTCAACGGGGAGTACCTATAGTGTTCTAACTGACTTCAGTGTTTATCATCTTAACTTCACATATTTGAAAGTACATTTTAATTTGAAGGGTGGTAATTCTGCACGGAAGGAACTCTGCAATTAAAATGTTTCAGAATTAAAAAAACAGATCATTATAATTCTTTGAATAGTCATTTACGAACAAATATAATATTCACTTTCCTTTTCCATAGGTCTGAAGAGGGCCTTTTCTTGAATGAAACTGGTATGTCCCTTCCTCATGAAATTTTAACATATTGTAGCGGTTACTTTTATGTACGCGTGTGTGAATTATTTCTTTTCCTGAAGATACTATACTCTTCAGTTTGCAATTATGCTTTTAGTATCTTCTACATATCTCCAGTTATACTTACATTCGATTTATTTGCTTCTTGTACATTCTCGTTCAGTTCGAAGTTACGTTCGTGTTGTGAGAATATTGGTGTACTGCAACTACTTTTCTTTCCATCTGTTATATTTTCTTATACAAGATCTCAATTTTCCGTTTCTTGTCTATTTCGTTACCTGCCCAAGTATGTCGGATCCTTTTTCATATTTTACAATTTTCATTACGTAGCACAGACACACATAGGTCTTATGGCGGCGTTGGGATAGGAAAGGGCTAAGAGTGGAAAGGAAGCGGCCGTGGCCTTAATTAAGGTACAGCCCCGCATTTGCCGGGTGTGAAAATGGTAAACTACGGAAACCATCTTCAGAGCTGCCGACAGTGGGGTTTGAAACCACTATCACCCGGATGCAAGCTCACAACTGCGCAGCCCTAACCAAACGGCCAACTCTCTCGGTTCGGATCTTTTTTAAATGTGTTATCAGATTGAAGACCACAAGTTATTCTAAACTTGAACCAGACAATACTGAACATATGGCTTCTAAAGTACCTTTGTGGCTAGAAACATTTTCACCGATATAATTGACGTGACTTTTAAATAGTAACCAATGCTTCAGAGTTCCTTTAAAACTGAACAGTTGAATCAAAGCTCTTCACTTTCTTAGTCTATCCACTATTTCCGTGAAGGCAAGCGTTGTCTTCTGACCGAATTATTGCTTTCTCTCAGGAATGAAGGATTATTCTTTTGCTCATAATTTACAAGCCACTGCAAATGTCAAAAATATTGTTTTCTTAATCCTAAGAAATAGCCATGACGGTATTATATTCCAGACTTATTAGTGTTCCCGGCTGAGACAACTATGGTGTGACTGAACCAAGATGTAAGCCTGTAATCTTTCGTGCTTCAGTTCTGAGACCAAGATTTAAACTTAAAATATGCCCTCGGAAGGAAGAACATTAATTATTTACTTACTTAAGAATATTATTAATTCTTCTATTTTGACAATAAGATAGTTGCCATTATTCCTCAAATCATACTCGCTATTCTAAGTTGCTGTAGTGGCTCGGTGTAGGTACTCGTTAATAAAGCAGACTGTGTGACGCAGCATCATGTAGTCTTGAAAAACCTTACAAACAATTTTCTGTAGCTGAGTTCAGCGATATTGTATTTCTTTATTTTGATAAACTTGATAACTTTAACGAAGTCATTGTATTTAGAAGAGGAATAGACGAGTCATTATAGCAGCCAATTTGTTTTGTCAGCTTACTTTATTTGCCTCTGTCGGAAGTGAAATCTTCGCTGTCGCTAACGTGTAGATTTTTACTACGCTTCAGTAACCACTCTTAAAACGCAGTTATTGGTTTTGTCAGCCGAATCCTCGTTTCATAATTAGCTCGGCAATACAGCTCAATTGGAAATGTGAGTACGGGATAAACTGGGATCAAGTGATTGACATATTTGCCTGAAATTCACTCTTGTCGTCTACATAAAGAGCATATCTGTGTATTGTCATATTGACTGGAGATCTATTACGTCATTACGAAAGGATGACTGGAAAGTAAGATTTAGAATATACAGGAACATGTACGTTTACGTACAATCTTACTGCAGGTAAATTGATAATATATCGCTATCTACAGCAATGTGGAAATACGTTAATTCGCTCCAGAACACTAAGATCATATATTAAAAAGTAAGTTACAGCACGAAATAGGTCTTTTGTATGCCTTACGTACGTGAATTGTTGCTGATGAACTTGAGATGGCGTGTAAATGGGGGATAATTACTGTACCATGCATATAACCTTATTTTGTGTTAATAATCCTTTGAATCCCACTATCGGCAGCCCTGAAAATGGTTTTCCGTGGTTTCCCATTTTTTTTTGTTATTTGCTTTACGTCGCACCGACACGGATAGGTCTTTTGGCGACGATGAGGGAGTAAGGGGCTAGGAGTGGGAAGAAAGCGGCCGTGGCCTTAATTAAGGTACAGCCCCAGCATTTGCCTGGTGATTTCCCATTTTCACACCAGGCAAATGCTGGGGCTGTACCTTAATTAAGGCCACGGCCGCTTCCTTCCAACTCCTAGGCCTTTCCTATCCCATCGTCGCCATAAGACCTATCTGTGTCGGCGCGACGTAAAGCCCCTAGCAAAAAAATAATAACCCTTTGCCTATAGACTACTGCATACAATTGACGGAAAGAGAAAATACCAGCATAATTAATTTTATATTCCACCTTGGTAAGCAATAATAACAATAGCTTGACGTTTTTAAGGTTTCGACCACCTTCAGGGTGACGACTCGGAAGAAACCATACACAAACTTGAATAATGAAGCGATAATATCCACATAGATTACATACGTATATATAATTTTCAGAGAAACATTTCATCACTCTCAGCATCATCCCTATTCCCATTGTTACAATTGTGCGTTGTCTAAACTAGTAGCTTGAGGTGAATTTTCCATCAAATACCTGTTACTGATAAAAAGTGCATGGTCATTCATTGAACTATGTTTTTCATATTTATATCACTGCAAGACAGATTTTTTTTGTATTTATAAACATATGTGTTTATTATTTTTATTATTCATGTTTGTCCAAAAATAACCACTCTAAAAGATCGAAGCTTATGATTCTTTGAGTTTCCTAAGCGCATGTAGTTTGATTTTTACCATACTCATTATAATACAACCTCTACAACGTCCGGCATGCCTTTCACACCAAATATATATCGGCACAGTTTGAAAAACTAGAATATTTATTCCTTGGTTGTAAGGCTATAAATTTAAGAAATCAACCCAAAGGAACCAAATTCGAGGACATAGAGAGAGGTAGAAGAATAGAGAAAATATTCAAAGGAGTTATATATGACAACGAAATTATTGCACTTCCCCGTCTCATTGGCAAGCAGGTGAGTTCTATTTAAACCGTAGGCCATCCTTCAACTGGCCTTCGGTCGCCTCTCGAATTAATTCTGTTTAAGTAAACGAATGGTGTACGGCATACATCTCACAATCGATTACGAGAACACCTTAGCCATTCTAGTTATCAATTGTTTTTCTTTTTTTTTTTTGCTAGTTGCTTTACGTCGTGGGGTTCGAACCTACTATCTCCCGAATACTGGATAATGGCCGCACTTAAGCGACTGCAGCTATCGAGCTCGGCATAAAATTATTACCTAAGAGAATTAGAGCACGGTATCCAAAACATTAAAATGGGTCAAGTTCATCAGTTTAATTTAGCGATGAAGAAGATACGTGCATGATATTTTACTTTTGAAGGTCGTCCCACCAGACGTTCGACTGACACGAGAATTGGCCCCAACTAGACCTGAAAAATAAAAAAAGTATACGTTTATCTAGACTAAGAATCACGAACACCTTCAACAAAGGTGAATGACTGACCGGTCCTACTGGGTAATAATTTGATTTACAATTAATCTAAATTTTGAACATCATTTCATTTTCTCGATGATGCCTCCAGTAAATGGTATTCATTCATTGCTTCCTTCAGTATTATACATCGATACTAGTACTTATAAGGGAAATATATGTTAACTTCCAGTTCAGTACGAAATCACTATTTTATTATGTGTGTTATCGGACTAAAAAGCACAAGTTATTCCGAACTTGAACCGAACGGTGCTGAATATCAGTTCCAATGCAATCCACAGTTGAGGCCAGAGATTTACTTTATATTCTAATGAAATTTAATATCATGAAGATAATGGAGTGTATTCACAATTACCTCGGTGGGCAGGGCTGAATCAGGATTTAAAATTTCAGTGGCTAATACAATGTCAGCCAGATAAGGATGAATGTGAACGTATGCGTAAAGAATTACGGTTTGGTATTCTTATGGAAAAAAGGAAATACACTTCGTGTGCGTTTTTTTTTGCTATTTGCTATTTGTTTTACGTCACACCGACACAGATAGGTATTATGGCGACGATGAGATAGGAAAGGCCGAGTAATGGGAAGGAAGCGGTACACCGAGCTCGATAGCTGCAGTCGCTTAAGTGCGGCCAGTATCCAGTATTCGGGGGATAGTAGGTTCGAACCCTACTGTCGGCAGCCCTGAAGATGGTTTTCCGTGGTTTCCCATTTTCACGCCAGGCAAGTACTGGGGCTGTACCTTAATTAAGGCCACGGCCGCTTCCTTCCCACTCCTAGGACTTTCCTGTCCCATCGTCGCCATAAAACCTATCTGTGTCGGTGCGACGTAAAGCAAATAGCAAAATAAAAAAGAATAAGGTTCAGCCCCAGCATTTGCGTGGTGTGAAAATGGGAAACCACGGTAAACCATCTTCAGGGCTGCCGACAGTGGGGTTCGAACCCAGTATCTCCCGATTACTGGATACTGGCCGCACTTAAGCGACTGCAGCTATCGAGCTCGGTTCGGGTGCGTTTTGTTTTCTGTTTCATACATATTCATAGAAGTATTCCATACGTCACTTTCGCAGTGAATTTTAATTCAGAAGCAGCTTTCTAGTACGACTTTAACGTTTATTCAAGTACAACACTGGACCGTGTGTCTCCAGAAAGGTTTCGAGCCTTCGAGGACGACTGGTGCAGAGCCAGATAACCTGACAACTTCCTTAGATGTATTAATGGCTATCTTGAACAGGCTCAATGCCTCTCATATCAGAGACCCCATAAACCTAATTCTAATTTTAGGACAAGGATTAAAATCCTAGTACAAACCGGAATCGAACGTGGGGCCCGTAAAGAAGGGGGAGAGGGGAAGTTTCTTTTTTGTTTTGCTAGGGGCTTTACGTCGCACCGACACAGATAGGTCTTATGGCGACGATGGGATAGGAAAGGCCTAGGAATTGGAAGGAAGCGGCCGTGGCCTTAATTAAGGTACAGCCCCAGCATTTGCCTGATGTGAAAATGGGAAACCACGGAAAACCATTTTCAGGGCTGCCGATAGTGGGATTCGAACCTACTATCTCCCGGATGCAAGCTCACAGCCGCACGCCTCTACACGCAAGGCCAACTCGCCCGGTTGGTGATGTTTCGTTGCTGCGTCCGAGTTATTATTGTACATTAATATAGTTATGGTCATTAAAGGGAAAAGGGCACATGTTTTAAATTTGCATTGCAGACAACCTTGCTGCGTCCATCTGGCCCGCAATAAACTACGTTACCACAATCTTCCAACGTACCAGCAGCAGCCGCCAGTCAACCTTCATCACCGTCATCAATATCAGCTCCAACCACCGTCTTCATTTGCGTCGTTCGCTGCGTAAGCCCACACATTCAGGCAGCAGAAGTTCAATATCAACTCCGCCTTCACGCCAAACCCATCCAGACAGCGTTCCGTATCTTCAACTACAACGTTCCGACTTACTTAGTACGTCTCCAGCTCCCCAGTGCAGCAGACGTCGACCATGTTATTTCAACCGGTGTACCCCTCTACTGCCGTCGTTATACAGTCGAATCCCCTCGTTCATCCTTTTGATCTAGATATCCCCACCCCACACCTCGTCGACGCACCCGGCCTGATCATCCTCCCTTTCAGCGTTCAAACCATGTCCGTCCATCTCCTCCCTCTGTTAATATCTCCATCCCGCCATCACCGACCCTCGAACATCTTCGAGACCTCACAATTGTTCTCTATCACATCGCTTCCACACTACCTTACCTCAACCTTCCTCGCAACTTCCTCCTCGGCACTCCTGTGTAAATCTCCATCTATTACCATCTCCCTAGCCAAGAGGCCCTATAATTACACCTTGCTCAATCTTTCACTTCGTCTTTCCATCTTAATCCTTCCCATTGCAGCGCCTAATTCTTCACACAGCTCCGGCCCGGGAGACGGCGTAACTGTGTAAGGGCCCGCCCCGCCCTTCGAGCGGGGAATGAAATACCAGAAAGAAGCAGCAGAGTACTAGGATCGGTAGATGCGGAATGGGTGTCGACCCACAAGTGGCCACGGCTGGTCCGTGGTCCAACAGCTCTGCACTCTGACCGGCCAACCGAGCAGAGAAGGGGTGGCCACGGCTCTACCGTGGCTCTACGCCTCTGCATTCGGGAGACGGGGCAGGGCTGGACCTCACGGCTGGCCACAACCGTCGGCTGTCCTGAGAATGGTTTTACGTGGTTTCTCATTCTCCTGCGCCAAGGCGAATGCCGGGACAGATCCTAGTATAGGCTACGGTCGCCAACCCCCTCACCTTCTCCGAGTATCTCCTTCACCGTCACAAATCTCCCGGCATGAGATACCCGCCTCCCCATTCAGGGGAGGAATGAAACCATTTTAGTAGTTGTAGTAGAATATAGTCCAAGCCTGAAGGGCGAAACGGGAGTAAAGCTCCCTGTTTCCGATGCTTAAATAAACATAAGATTTTTACCTCACCCAGTCCTCAGGCAGCGATGAATTCGAGATAGACGGGAATTTAAAGCGTACGTGAGAAAACACGCACTTCAGCCGGAGCCCCTCCACACCAGACCGCTATCGAAGCTGGACTGATTTCTGCAGTAAACAGCACGAGTATTTATAGGAGGACAGAAGGAATGCCCTGAAAGAAATGGAAGCATGGAGGAGCTACGAGAAATTTCGCTGTCATCACAAGTTACATGGTCGAAAAGCCGATGCACGTAGAACATATTTAGTATAAAGCTGGAAAACGAATATGGCGGGTGCACGAGGCTGATCAGCAGGTAGAGAACAATTTTTTTAAAATTTTATTTTTTATTAGAGAGGGCACGTTACATCACATATTTACATAAATCCTTCGTAATATACACCTTTGTTCAATACCCTCAGGTGATTTTTGATTTTTTGAAAAATATCCACACCGAATGTAGTTATAAGGGCTTACGTGAAACTCTGCATTGACTTACATTAGCGTTCATAGTTTTAGAAAAGGGCAAATTGCTAATTTAATCGACCAGATAACGATGATTAAGGAAAGGACTGTAATTTTTTGAATATATAAGGAATATATTCTCATATAATATCTTATTTACCTAAAATTCGTAGCTCATATCCCTAGGATGTTTCCAACATTGAGTTGCTTGTTAACAGGGATTTTTACCTAATCGATACAACTGCTTTCTGCTCATCCCCGAGGATTTGGGTGTTCTACTTAGCGTTGTGAAACAGTATTTTCCAAATTTTGCCGTTCCGTCCTCGAAATGTGCCCAAGGAACCGAAAGTAGCTTTCATTCTCACGGAAATATAGCATTTTATTGACACTTAGTTATTCTAAATATAGCTAAAACGGTTTGAAATCTGTCAAGAGATTTCAGCTCTAAATGAAGTTAAATATAAGGTGATTGGACTCGTGAGTGATTTAGATGGTACTTGGACTGAATAGTGCAGAGTCAGCTAATGATATCGTAACTTGGAGGACACGGATGTTCTCGAGAACCAGTCGAAATTTGACCCCACGTTCAAAACGTGCTACACATATATAAGTATATATCAACTTTTAATTATGTTGTAGGATAAGTAGCGTGGTGAAACTGGTTATGTGTGGTCAATAAATGGGTAGGTTACTAGGCGTTTTTGCCTAGCAAAGGGGTTGGACGTAACTAGACATTTCATCACCAGTTAATTCCGCCTGAGGATGCGTAGTAAGCGATCACTTGGCTTAGCTGCGGAGACTGGACATCTGGCGTTGAAGAAAGTAGCAAATTAAAGCTGTAAATATTTATTTTCACACAAAGGAATGAAATTACAGTATTATGCGCTTTAAATTTTCACCTTCTTCGGGAAGACAACCTTCTTTTTGTGCTCCTTTTCCCACATTCTGGTGGGAACATGGGTGTGCTGTGTATTAAACACGTGGTCATGGTCCATTATTACGGTTGGATGCCCTTTCTATGTGGAGAGATATATTGTACATTTACTGTACGAGGTTCTGTAGTGAGCGAGCAAGTTGGCCGTTCGGTTAGAGGCACGCAGCTGTGAACTTGCATTCGGGATATGGTGCGTTCGAACCGCACTGTCAGCAGCCCTGAAGATGGTGCTCCGTGGTTTCCCATTTTCACATCAAGCAAATTCTGGGGATGTGCCTTAATTAAGGCTACGATCGCTTCCTTTACACACCTAGCCCTTTCCTATCCAGTCGCCACTGTAAGACCTACCTGTGTCAGTGCGAAGTAAAGCAAATTCTAAAATAATAAAAAATATGTAGTTGTTAGTAGTGTGTAGTATTTTGTGTAAATGAAGAAGTATGAATCAAAAGATCACAAACACCCAGTTCCCATGCCACAGAAGTTAAAAAGATACTGTTTTATTGCCCTCTGAATGCCGCTGCGATACCATTTATTAAAAAAGACGGATCTTCTTCAAGCAGATTACAGCAGTAAAATAAATGAGAATTACGACTCACATAAACACACTCATAAAATAGAAGGTACGTACCTGCAAGTAGTAAATAACTGTTTAGAACAACACGGTTAGCTGATGAGTAAATGTATGTGTTATTTTGTTGATACTGGTAACGTGGGCCACATCGGTTAATTACTGTGGTGCGTTTGCTGGACATCAACTTACACTCATCTCTTATTCCCATACAACTTTGTGGCTGGGAAGAGTTCATAAGGTATGTTGGAAGCACAGGATAAAAGGCAAAGATTACCATGTATAAGAGAGCAACATTAATGTAGAAATAATCAATACTATTTTTGTACGAAGCCGGATTCCACAGTCTAAACTTGTGGGCCAGTGTTCTTACTGAAGGCAGATTACTGAAGAACGGAATGCGGTTGAAGAATTACCTTTCAAGTTAAGTGAAGTGTAGCTTTTACTTTGTCATTCCTGTGCTGTTCATTAGTTCACTAGTGTGAAAACGGCACTGTTTTAGATTACCTGCAAAGAAAGAGTGGGTGTAAAAGATTAGAAGTCGTAGAGCTCCTCCCTGTACCCCTAGTCCCCGCCCTCTATATCGTGTCGCCTGGCAGACATTGAATGATAATGCCTTTGTATTTTAGCAACACCGTCTCTCTAACCTGACCCTTCTTTCAACCGGTGCCGGTCTAACTGACACATTTATCAAGTCTCTTTCACATAATGAAGAGCTGTACCACAGTTGTGGGCGATGTTGTAAAACTTCACGAAGGCTATAGTTATATTTTATTACGTTTCCTTCCTATGAAGGGTCACTACATGAACAGCGTAATGAAAGTGATAATATTGAGGTCAAGAGCAAGCTCCTTACCGTACTATAATCCGGGTTCCAGCCCCACTGTCGGCTGGAGATGTTTTTCCGTGGTTTCTCATTTTCACACCAGGCAAATGCTGGGGCTGTACCTTAATTAAGGCCAGCGCCGCTTCCTTCCCATTCCTACGCCTCTCCTATCCCGTCGCCGCAATAAGACCTATCTGTGTCGTTGCGACGTAAAGCAAATTAAAAAAAAACTCCGTAGACAATAAGTATGAACACGTAATTTTATAACCAGTAGAAGACAACAATGGAGGATGTTAAAATAATGTTTAGATTACTATCCCAAGGCGTCAGGCCTTCCGAGAGGTTCTTTCCGTGTATGGCATGGAAAAGAGAATACATAAAGTGGAATAATCCGAGGAAAAGGAGATCATGATAAATAATAAGTGAAATGTAATACAAAATTCTAAGATAATACCATTTGAAGGAATACGAACATCCTCTTACAACATTTGCGCAACATCATTTTACCCAGTATGGTGAATTCCCCAGAAAAGTACCAAACTGGGACTCAAAGTACGTTTGTTATAGGCTAGATTAATTATGAAGGGAGTACAGTTCACCACCATTTTTCACTTTGACTTACAATTTCAACTGAACCTCAATGCCATAAATTGCACATAAGCCTCAACACCTAAAGGTGCAGTTGAAAAATGCTCATAAATGTAGTTATAAAAGGTACTTCGGAAAATTAAGCGACACAGAAGAAAAACTAGGCCTTTTGCTGGATTTTTTGCAATTAATGATATTCGTAGCAAATGAATATATTTTATGGTTCATGTTTGTGGGTAGTCACGTCCTAGTTCGTGAACCATGGGCAACGGCTGAGTGGCCTAGTAAGTGGTTCTGAGAGTCGGAATACCAGTTGCTATGAAATGGGAGTGGGCATCTCGGACATATTCTGAGTCATGGCCCTCCTTGTGCTCAGGCGGCTAGGACTATACAATCCACCGGTGGTCCATAACCCGTAAGAGGAGAGATCCTCACTTGGACTATGTGCAAGTAGGGTAGCATCCTGCTTCATGAATCTACCGAGCTCAGAACATTTTAAGCAAGCCTCGGACCTATGGGAGTAACGGAGTCCCACTCCCATTTGACAGGCGAGGGTCTCCTTGGAAACAACTTGGCGA